>NC_044985.1:598660-898660 GCF_008728515.1 Papio anubis | reverse complement strand
CTAGAAGCCAGTGAACACCAGCAAATCACATTTTGCACAGCTCCCTGCTACAGAAGATCTATATTGAGTGCATGGTAGCAGTCAGTGGCAATATACATTTCCCCACTCCCGACTTCCATTAAGTAAGTAAGATTGGGCAGGGCAACTGGTGAAAAATTCAGTCTCCTTTTCCCATATATCTCTGTATTATGGGGGAGCTTCTTTAGTAGGATTGGTTAAAATAAATAAAATATCTCAGCTTTCTGAGATAAAGCTATTATAGTTAGGCTTGCAATTTGGAAAACCACTAGATTCTATTCTTCTTCATTCTGGGATACAGAAGATTTATAATGGACAGTGCCCAGAAGAGGCACCAGTTTTCACCTGTCCAGCACCACACTCCATAGTTCCTGATTCATAAAAAAAACACATGGGGCAGTCATGGAGAGCAAGCACCACCCCTGCCCCCCAGCTTCCCGCTTTGGCTCCATACCGCAGAGGTTCTATTCAAAGGAAGGTCAGAACAAGCTCGATGTCCATTAACAACCTGCTGCTGTCAAGGGGCCGAACTTCAAGTGGATCAGAGTATTGAGTAAATTTTATCCCAAGTACAGTTGAAGTCAGCTAGCAATTAGTGAAGTCTGACAGCTTGATGTAATAGCAATACAAAGAGACTAGCCAGAAGTTTATTAGGGAGAGCAGGGAAAGAGAGAGACTAAAGAGAGCTAAAAAATTTTCCAGTCATTGCTGGTGGTCAGGAAGTCTGTGCATAGTCAAGGATCTTCCATCTGAGGAGTGACAGGAGAGACAACTTTTGAGATAAAAGTCCTCAGCTGAATATGAAGGCAACTCACAAACTTCTCCAACAGACTTCTTTTAGAAGTCTCCAAGCCACACAGGGATGCTATGATAAACGGGAGGAGGCACTTACTAGCTCAGAGGGCTTAAGCACGACCTTGAACCAATCAGGGGCTGGCAACTAAACAGTGTTGATCATGTGACAGGCCCTAGGAAGATAAGCTTGAGATAAAAATGAAGAAGAGAAATTTGAGCATGACATCACACATGGCACACTTGAAGGGAAATAGCTTTTCTGAACCACCACAGTCAAATAATTAACACATAAAGAAGCAAACAACATCAATAAGCTTGGAAGAGGGGATCAGGATGTAGAGTTACTACAATAGATTTCCTTCAGAAGTTTTCAACAAAAAATTACCAGACGTACAAAGAAGAAAACTCAGTCATACACAAGAAGGAAAAAAGCTGCCAATAGGCTCTACCTTTGAGGAGGCCCAGAGTTGGTCTTACCAGGCAAAGACATCAAGGTAGCTATCATAAATATATTCAAATAATTAAAGAAAATTATGCTCAATTAAAGTTATGATGACAATGTCTCATTAGATAAAGAAGATCAACAAAGGGATATAAAGTATAATAGACCAAAATGGAAATTCTGGAGTTGAAAAATATAATAATAGCCCAAATAAAAATTTTGCTACAGAGGCTCAATAATAAGCTTGAGCTGGCAGAAGAAAATAGCAAAACACTCACAAATCTAAACTATAAATATTATACAACAGAGAGGAAACGAATAAAAAAAGGACAGAGAAATATTAGACATTATTAAATATACCAATATAAAAATAATAGAGTTCCAGAAAAAGATGAAATAAAGGAGAATTTAAAATGTTCAAAGAAATAATTGCCATCAACATACCAAATTCAATGCAAAACATTCTTCAACAAACCCAAGAAGTTCTTCACAAAGAGATCCACGCTTAGACACATTATATTCAAAAAGAAATCTTGAAAGCAGTAAGAGAAAATGACTTATCATGAACAAGATAATTCCAATAAGATTAATGGTCAACTCCAAATCAGACAAAATGGAGGCCTAAAATCAGTATGATGACATATTCGAAGTGCCAAAAGGAAAGAAAAAAGAAAAATCTAAAAAATCAGTATGATGACATATTCAAAGTGCCAAAAAGAAAGAAAAAAAAAACCCTAAAAAATCAGTAAGATGACATATTCAAAGTGCCAAAAGGAAAGGAGGGAAAAAAAACTCAATCAGGGCTCTTATATCCATCAAATTACTTTAAAATGAAGCTAAAACAAAGTCATAGGTTGAAGCCCCATCCTGCAATGTGACTATATTTGGAAATGGGAACTTTATGGTGGTAATTAAGATTAAATGAGGGCCCTTATTCAATAGGATTCACGTCTGTATAAGAAGAGGACAAAGTGTGCACTCACATTATCTCTCTCTCTTTCCCTCTCTCTTTCTCTTTTTCTATTCTCTCTAGTTCTCTCTCTGTGGATGTGTGTGGGTGTGTCATGTGAGGGCGCATTGAGAAGGCAGCCAGATGCAAGCCAGGAAGAAAGCCCTCAGTAGAAACTGACCGTGTTAGACTTTGATCTTGAACTTACAGCATCCATAACTGTGAAAAAATAAACACTGTTGTTTAAGCCTTCAGTCTGTGGCATTTTGTTATGGCAGCTCAAGCTGACTAATACACCAGATAAACAAAATCAGGGAGAATGTATTGCTGGCAGGCTTGCCTTACAAGAAGCACAGAGGAAGTTCTTTGGGCTGAAAGTGAGTGACAAGTGATAATAATTTGAATCCATGCAAAAAACAAATAGTATCATTAAAGATAATTACATAGAAAATTGTAGAAAATAATATAATGCAATATTTCTTCTACTTATTTCTTAACATGTTTTTAAAAATTTTTTAAAGCATTATGAGGGCTGGGCGTGATGGCTCAAGCCTGTAATCCCAACACTTTGGGAGGCCAAGGTGGGTGGATCACAAGGCCAGGAGTTTGAGACTAGCCTGGACAACAAAGTGAAACCCTATCTCTACTGAAAATATAAAAAATTAGCCAGGCATGGTGGCGGGTTACTGTAATCCCAGCTGCTTGGGAGGCTGAGGCAGGAGAATCGCTTGAACCCAGGAGGCAGAGGTTGCAGTGATCCAAGACTGTGCCACTGCACTTCAGCCTGGGTGACAGCGTGAGACCCCGTCTCAGGGGGGGGAAAAAAAAAAGGCATTATGTGTATAATTGTGTTGTGTGTCTATATCATATGGAAATGCAATGTATTGGAAAATAATAGCTCAAGAGGAAAGGGATGGGGCCAAAGCTGCACTGAAGTAAGGAAGACAGCAGATGATGATGCTGACCCAAGCTAGGAAATACAGTACTAAAAATTCTCTCTCACTCTCTATCTGTGTGTGTGTGTGTGTGTGTGTGCGCGTGCTTTCTTTCCTCAGCTTCCTTTAAAAGACAAAAAATATTGCTGAAGTTAATTAATGTAAATTGAAGGTGGGTTCTGATAAGATGTATCTTGTAAGCATTAGTCAATGAATAAAAAGATTACTAACAATCATAAAATAAAAATGCATTAAACGTTGAAATCTTACACAAGAAAAGATTCACTTCATGTGAAGGAAGGCAGTAAATAAGGAACAGAAGAATGAGAAAAAACATGAGACATAGCAAACTAAAACCAAAATGGCAGATGTCAATGTAATCAGATGGGTAACAGCATCCAATATAAGTGATTTAAGCAATCCCATAAAAAAGCATAATTTTAAACTGAATAAAGAAAGAAGATCCAACAATGCTGTCTTCAGCAGATACACTTTAGATTAAGAGGTACAAATAGGGTGAAAGCAAAAGAGTGGAAAAATATGCCACGAAAACAACACTGACAAGAGAGCTAGAGTGGCTATAGAAAGATTAGGGGAAACTTTAAAACAATAGGCCAGGTGCAGTGGCTCACACCTGTAACCCCAGCACTTTGGAGGCCGAGGTGGGCGGATCATCTGAGGTTGGGAGTTTGGGACCAACCTGGCCAACATGGTGAAACACCGTCTCTACTAAAAAGTACACAAATTAGCTGTGCGTGGTGGCACACGCCTGTAATCCCAGTTACTTGGGAGGCTGAGGCAGGAGAATCACTTGAACCCAGGAGGTGGAGGTTGCAGTGAGCCGAGATTGTGTCAATGCACTCCAGCCTGGGTGACAAGAGCGAACCTCCATCTCAAAAATAAATAAATAAAAGAATAAATAAATAACAAATATTAATAGGTATAAAGACAATTTATATTTATAAATATATCAGGAAGACATAACATTTATAAATATATACGCATTCAACAACAGACCCCCCCCAGTACTGACAGAATTAAAGGGAAGAATAGACAAGTTAACATTAACACTGATGACTTCAGCATCGGACATTAATCATTAGAACAACTAGACAGGTCAGCAAGGATGCAGAAGATGTGTGCAACCCTGTAAACCCAACAGGACCTAAGAGACATTTATAGAGCACACCAGCCAACAACAGCAGAATACACATCCTTCTCAAGCACACATGAACATTGTCCAGGATAGACAATATGATATATAATAAAACAATCCTCAATAAATACAAAGTATATTCTCTCATCACAACAGAATTAAATTAGAAATACATAACAGAAAAGAACTTGAGAAATTCAGAAATCAGTGGAAATTAAGTAGCACCTCTTAAAATGACCAATGCATTGATTGAGAAATTACAGGGAAAATAAAAAATACCTTAAGATAAATAAAAAGAAAAACACAACTTACCAAAACTTATGGGATACACCTAAAATAGTGTTTTGAGGGAAAATTATACCTATAAATGCCTACATTAAAAAGGAAGAAATACTTTAAATCATTTAGCTAACATTTATTTCATGTTAGGAAACTAGAAAATAAAATGAAATAAACCAAAATAAAGCAGACAAAAGGAAATAATAAAGAATGAAATAGAAATTAATTAGAAAGTTGAAAAAGGAGAGAAATTCAATGAAATGAAAAGCTCATTAAAGATCAGCAACACTGACAAACCTTTAACTAGATTAGTTTAAAAGAAAAAGGACTAATTACTAAAATAAGAAGTAAAAGAGGGGACATTACTATCAATATCATGAAAGTGCAAAGTATTATAAAGTAACACTATGATAAACTGTATGCCAACAATTTAGATAACTTAGATGAAATGGGGAAAAATCCTAGAACTATACAAACTGTAAGAAATGGTAAATAGATTTATTAGAAGAAATTGAATCCCACAGAGAAAATCTCAAACCCAAATGACTTCACTTATGATATCTACCATTCAAAGAATTACTACTAATCTTCACAAAATCTTCCCCCAAAAAGAAGAGTAGGAGGCACTTTTGAACTCATTATTTGAGTCCAGTATTACTCTGATACCAAAGCCAGACAAAGAAAATTGTAGAAAAGGAATTGTATACTTTTTAATCTGGACAACATGCCACAGACACTTTTTGCCCTCCTCTCCCCACTAGACTATAAACCTTTGGAAAGGTACAAGACACAACAAAGGAGAACTCTGAAAGTGTAGGAGAAGCAGGTGCACTGGTCTGGAGAAACTGTATAGCTACAAGTTTTCTTGTCACCACTCCCAATAGTTGAAGGCCATGCAGAGCCAGTATTTTATGACTCTCAATCTAGCAATCAAGTGGGATGATTTCCCCTCCATATGTAACGGTGTTCTTCTGACAAAATCAGGCAAGTTTTACCAAGCTGAAAAGATACGAATTATTAGGACTGCAGGAAAAAAAGTCGTCTTCAGGGAAAGTTGTCTCATCCCCTGCTGGGCCCAAGACTACCCATCCAGCGCCACCAGTGCAGGCAGCCTGGACGAAAGGCAAAACACAATAGATCAAAAGCATGCTGAGAAGGCAATTCATAACACTAAATGGTTTCTTTAGAAAAAAAGAAAATACTCAAATTAATAAGTTCCAAACTAAACTGGAAGCAATGGGAAGGAATGAATAATAAAGATAGTAGCAAAAAGGAACAAAGTTGAAAATATAAAACACAAGAGAAAATCAATGAAACCAAACACTGGTTTTTCCAAAAAAAGTCAGTAAGTTGATAAACTTACAGTAAATGTGAGAAAGTAAAAAGACAAGCAACACAAATCACCAACATAAAAACTGAGATGGGGATGTCACTTCAGACATTACAGCCATTAAAAATAACATATGACAAAATATGAATATCTTTATTCTCATAAATTTAATAATTTAGAAGAAATAAAAGTGTCCCTCAGAAACCAAACTATCAAAAATCAAGATGAAATAGATAATCAATATTGCAACCAAGCATCAAAGAAATTGAATTTATACTTTAAAAACTCCTTAAAAATAATTTCCAGAACCAGATCATTATGCAAGGAAGTCTATCAAACATCTAAAGAACATTTAACATCAGTTTTACTCAATCTCTTTGGAAAAATATCAGATGAAAAATTATGTCCCAATTCATTGATGAGCCCAGTATTACCTTGATATCAAAACAGACAAATATAGTACAAAAACAGAAAACAAAGGACTTATATCTGTAGTTATCTGTTGTATTCCTACCTCATACCATACACAAAAATAAACTTAAAATCATGGACCTGAAGGTAAGATCAAACACTACAAAACTTTTTAAAGAAAATACAGGCTGGGCGCTGTGGCTCAGGCCTGTAATCCCAGCACTCTGGGAGGCCGAGGCCGGCGGATCACGAGGTCAGGAGATCGAGACCATCCTGGCTAACACAGTGAAACCCTGTCTCTACTAAAAATACAAAAAACTAGCCAGGTGCGGTGGTGGGCGCCTGTAGTCCCAGCTACTCGGGAGGCTGAGGCAGGATAATGGTGTGAACCTGGGAGGCGGAGCTTGCAGTGAGCTGAGATCCAGCCACTGCACTCCAGCCTGGGCGACAGAGTGAGACTCCATCTCAAAAAAAAAAAAAAGAAAGAAAGAAAATACAAGAGCAACTCTTAGGCAATAGCTTCTTAGCTATAACCACAAAAACAAATGGCAGAAGAAAAAAATAGTTACATTGCACTTAATCAAAATTAAAGCTTTCTATTTCAAATGATACCATAAAGAAAATGAAACAGCAATCCAGAAAATAGGAGAAAATATTTGCAAATCCTATATCTGATAAGGGCCTTATATCCAGAATATATGTTTAAAACAACACAACTGAAGAATAAAAAGACAATTCAATTAAAAACGGATTATCTGAATAGTCATTTCTGTAAAAAATACAATAAATAGCCAATAAGCACATGAAACGATGCTTAACGTATTTAGTCCTTACGGAAATTCAAATCGAAATCACAATAAAATACCACTTCACACCTACTAAGATGCTATAATAAAATAGAAAGTTGCAATTGTGAAAGACGTGGAAAAATTGTAACATGTATCTTGCCGGTGGAGGTATAAAATGGTGCAACCTCTTAGAAAACAGCTTAGCAGTCTTTCAAAAGTTAAATACAGATTAATCTTATTAATCAGTAATCCCTCTCCTAGAAATGAAACATGTGATCACAGAAACACTTGTAGGCAAATGTTCACAGCAGCATTGTCCATAGTAGATAAAAATTGGAAACACTGTAAATGCCCATCAAATGAAGAAGGGGTGAACAAAAGGTGCTATATCCATACGGTTGAATATCGTTTGACGATAAAGAGGAATGAAGTGGTGATTGATGCATGCCACAACATCGATGGATCTGGAAAACACACTTTGTGAAAGAATCAAAACACAAAAGACCACAAATTATAGGGTCCTATTTATTTGAAATGCCAGAGAAGGCAAATCTACAGAGACACAAAATGGATTAGAGATTGCCCAGGTTGAGGTTGGAGTGAATGGGACGTGACTGCTAGTGGTGCAGGATTTCTGTTTCAGGTGATCAAAATGTGCCCAATTTTATTTTGATGATATTGGCACAACTCTGAATCTAGTTAAAAAACACTGAATTGTACACTTTAAATAGATGAATTTTATGGTATTATATTTCAATAAAGCTGTTAAAGAAAAGTGGCTAACATTAGGTTCCATGAAACCAGCAGTACTATTCAAGTTATTTTAAACTACCAAATAAAATAAAGTGAGGTAATATTTTAACATTTATGTACCACTGTTCATTTTGCTCTTAAGTTAGCAAATGTTCTTCAGGCTACAGCATAAAACTTGCAGAGAGTCACCCGGGCTGCCATTATTTCCGTGTTTGAAACTTTAGAAAAGGCCATCCTGAAGAGGTCAACGCCTCCACTGACGACCCAGCTGCCTCCTGACAGGTTGTGCTGTGACCGTCTTCCACTCCCGCCTTGGATGGCCCAGATGTGGGCTGTGAAGCCACCCACTTGTGTCTTCCTGCACTTCACGCTTGCTTCCCCTCCATCTGCTGGGTCCAGCTCACCTCAGAACCAAGAGTCTTTTGCTGATGGCACCTGGGAATCACCACTTTCTTGGCAAGAAGGATCCATGCAGTGTTTCTCATCAAGGAGTGAGGGGCGTGCGTCTGCATTTCTGTTCGCATCGTATTTCTTCCTACTTTCTATTGCTTTTTCTTGTTTTTGCCTGCATTCCTTTTATTTGCCTATCATGTTTTCTCATTTTTTGTTTACTTTAATATTAGCTCAAACTCCAGTTTCATTATGAGGCTTTCCTTGGTTACTGTAGTGTACCATAAGTTCTCAGTTCTCTATTGTATTGCACACATTGGTGTTCTGGTTGTCTGGCGCAGACCATAGACTGCCTGGCACTGTGTCAGCTTTCCTGAGTGTGTACTTTGTGCCTAACACTGTGATAAGAGCTTTCCATTTGCCATGAGGTTTAATTGTGCAAGTTGATATTGTTCTCTTTGTGAGCAGGCAAGCAAGCCATTCTGAGAGCTTCCATTCTCTTCTATGATTCTGTATGTATCAAAATGCTCCCAGAATTTTATTACACCAAAGTTAGGGCTCAGTAAATTCCAGTGAATTGGTTTAATTACTGGCTTGTTTTCTGTTTTTCTGTTTTTTTTTTTTTTTTTGTCTTTGATTAAAGTACTGAAGAAAACTTTTATTAAATTGATAAAAGGTTGTTTACACACTGCCACATTTCAGTGATTTCCAGTGATGTTTTTTCTTTGCATTTTTTAATTAATACACTGTTTTTACAGCAGTTTTGGGTTTACAGAAAAAATAAATAGGAAATACAGAGAGCTACCATATATTCACTAACCCCCTCAACTCACCATCTCCCCTATTATCAACATTTTGCATTAGTGTGATAGATTTGTTACAACTGATGTGACACTACTGATACCTTATTAACTAGAGTCCATAGTTTACATTAGGGTTATTCCTTGTGTTGTACATTCTATGGGTTTTGGACAAATGTATATTGACATGTATCCACCATTACAGTGGTATACAGAGTCATATCACTACCCTAAAATTCCTAAATATTCCACCTATTAATCTTCCTCCATCCCCGAAAATCCCTTGCCTTCTCCAGGATGTCATATAATTGAAATCATACAGTATGTAGCCCTTTAAGATGTTTTCTTTCACCCCATGCATTAAGTTTCCTCCATGCCTTTATGAGGCTTGATAGCTCGTTTCTTGTTTATCACTGAATGATATTTTATTGCATATATTATCAGAGTTTGTTTATCCTTTCAGCTACCAAAGGACATTTTGGTGGCTTCTAAGTTTGGGTAGTTATTAATAGAGCTTCTATAAACCTGTATGTACCTTTTTCTCTAGACATGTGTTTTTAACTTGGGTAAACACCAAGAAGGACAAGTGCTGGATTATAGGATAAGAAGATATTTAGTTTTAGATGAACCTGACAAACTATCTTCCAAAGTGGCAGCCCACTTGCATTCCTATCAGCAATGAATGAGTTCCTGCTGCTCCACATTTTCTTCAGCATTTGCCGTGGTCAGGGTTCTGGATTTTGGCCATTCCTGTAGGTGTGTAGTGGTGTCTCATGGTTGTTTTAATTTGTGTTTTGCTGCTGACACATGATGCTGAGCATCGTTTCGTATGCTTAGTTGCCATCTGTATGTCTTCTTTGATGAGGTGCCTGTTCAGGTCTTTTTTTCTACTTTTTAAATTGTGTTGTTTTGTTGTTGAGTTTTAAGAGTTCTTTGTATATTTGGATCCAGTCCTCGATCGGATATTTGTTTTGCAGACACTGATTTTTACAGCCGATAGTTTATTTTCATTATCTTATCCATGTCTTTTGCAAATCAGAAACTTTTAATTTTAGTGGAGCTCAATTTAACTTTTTCTTTCATGGAAAGTGCTTTTGGTGTTGTATCTAAAAATCTTCACCAAACACAAGTTTCTGAGAATTTTTCCTGTGATACCTTGTAGGAGTTACAGTTGTGTACCTTAGAATATGATCTATTTTGAGTTAATTTTTGTGAACAGTGAAAAATCTGTGTCTATTTTTTTTTGGCATATTGATGTCTAATTTTTTCAGTACGTTTGTTGAAAAGCCTCTGTTTTCTCCATTGGAATGCCTTTGCTCCTTTGTCAAATATCGGTTGACTATATTTTTGTGGATTCACTTATAGGCTCTCTATTCTGTTTCCTTGACTGTCTCTCTCTCTCTCTCTCTCTCTCTTTTTTCCAATATCACACTATCTTGATTGTCATTGGCAGTGTCAGTTCTCTGATTGTTGTTTGTATCCTTCAATATGGCACTGGTTATCTTGGGTCTTTGCCTTCCATATGAACTTTAGAATCAGTTTATCCCTATCCATAAAATAGCATGCAGGGATTTTCATCAGGCTTTCATTGGATGTATAGATCGAGCTGGGAAGAACTGACGCCTTGACAATGTTGTCTTCCTATCTATACACATGGAATATCTCTCCATTAATACAGATTTTATTTGATTTTTTCATCAGTTTTACAGTTTTCCTAATATGGGTCTTGCATATATGTATTTTGTTAGATTTATGCCTTGAGTATTTCATATTTGGATGTGAATGAAATTTTGTTTTTAATTTCAAATTCCAATATTCTTTGCTAATATATATTACATACATGTATTATATAAAGCAGTTGATTTTTAAACGTTAACTTTGTATTCTGCAACCTAATTATCACCACTTACTAGTTTCAGAAGTTTTTGTTCTTGTTTTTGTTGTTGTTGATTCTTCGGAATTTTCTACAAACAATCTTATCATCTGAGAACAAGGACAGTTCTATTTCTCTATCCAATATGCATGCCTTTTATTTCCTTTACCTGTTTATTGCATTCGCAAGGATTTTCAGGGTAATGTGGAATAAAAGTGGTAAGAAGAGTGGCCACCTCACACGTCTGTAGTCCCAGCTACTCGGGAGGCTGAGGCAGAAGAATCGCTTGAACCCGGGAGATGGAGGTTGCAATGAGCCGAGATCGCGCCACTGCACTCCAGCCTGGATGGCAGAGGGAGACTCGTCTCAAAAAAAAACAAAAAACAAAACGAAGAAGAGTGGTCGCATTTGCTTTATTTCCGATTTGAGGTGAGATGCATCCAGTTTCTCATCTCCAGTTAAGTATGATGTTAGCTGAAGGATTTTGCAGATATTTTTCATGAAGTCAAGGATGTTCTCCTCTGTTCCTAGTTTGCCATGTAAATGAATCTTATTTTCTTTGTCAACAGGCAAGTCATTCTAATAACTTTTTTCTATGATTCCATATATATCAAAATGACTGCAAAATTCCATTATTACACAAAATTTAGGGCTTAATGAAGTCAAGCCAATTAATGAAATTATTAGTTTATATTTTCTTTTTCTTTTGTTAACTTGATTAATTACTGAATTAATTAAATATAGCGAAAAGCTTTCTGTATACTCACTGCCACATACTGGTGGATTTCAGTGATTTTTTTTTTCTTTGTATTTGTCTTCAACTGAAGCCTCTAAGTTAGAATTTCCCAATGTATCTTCTGATAAATACACCACCATACTGACAGCGCTGAGAAACTCGGTAGCAAAGAATCCTGACGAATTCTGCCAAATATACTCCATTGTGGAACTTAACTTTCACTTTTCAGCCACAGACATTCCATGTATTTAGTGATCCACAAAATACATCTTGAGTTACACATCTAGTGGTTGTGTCCAGGTCAGAGAACACATAAGGAACAGATACTTTTCTTTCTCTACTAAATATATCTTCAGGCACATATGAGATATTGATACATCCTGCACAGCCAACTTCCTTTCTGAATTTATAGTCTGGATTATTTCTGAGACAAGATGAAGTGTATTCCAGTTGTGGATGTAGGTGAACAGCGAATATTGAATTTGATAGAATTACTCTCTGGCGAGCTTTGAAAAAAACTAGAGCCACTCCTTGCTCCTCACAAGACAGGGGAGGTAGAGAAACTGAATAGCCAGTTGTGCCACTGGGACCCAGTCGCGGCTCATTTCTGGGCCTCTCTCATTTTATCTTCAGGAGAATCAGTTTCCAGCACCTTCCCAGCTCTGGTTTGGTGCCTGCCTGCACCTCCATTCTGACCAGTTACGCCTGTCCTGCCTTGGCCCTGACTCAACAAGTGTGCGTCTCAGGGCTGGAGCCACTGACGTCCCATTGCCAGCTAGACTGGTAGGAGCTGTCAGGAGTGAAGCAGAAAATGTTATGTCAGCTTTTTCAGAGTCTTAAAAAAAAAAAAAGAAAAAAGAAAAAACCATTCTGTCAGGGTAACATCTAACATCTTTTTCCCTTTTAACTCTATAAAAATACAATGTAGCTTATAACCTAGTGATTCCCAGTAGAATATGTATTTATATTTTAAAAAGCTTTTAAGAATTTTTTAACAGACTGGGGTTATCATTGAAGTACTTATGGCAAATTATAATATAAAGTAACAGCCTCGCTCTGTGGCTGGTTACCTTATTATAGGGTCATAAAACGAGTAAGAATAAAATTGGAGGGGAACTTGGAGGTCATTGGCCTGACTTTCAAAGCAGAGCGGGAATCCTTCAGGCTCTCTTGTGGGGATCATTCACCCCTGCCCGAACTCCTCCAGCAGGGCAGCTTTACAGCCTCATGCTACTGACTGTGCTCTGGGGCAGCCCCTTCCATCGCCAGGCGCAAGCATGATACAATCCTAGGCCTGAGCCACCTTGCCTTTCTCCAAAGCCCTGACACTAACCCGCAAAGATAGAGCCCACTTTAAACTTGGCTTAAGATCGACCTTCTCACTGCCAAGGTTAGCTGGTCGTAAGGTGCCCCTAATACCGACAGAAGATTCATCTCTAATGCTGGACAGAGAGCCATCCGCTAACCTCAGGCACAGGCTTACTCCTAACCCGAGGCTTGAAACTTCATCAGCCCTCTCTGTTTCTACACCTCTTCATGAACTCTACCTCACTGAAACCGCACACACCCAGGAGGCAGCAGCCAAGCTGAGGCCCAAATCTCATGTCCTCTGTCGTCTCCCCAAGGGGTCTCGCGGTGCTGTTCCCAGGGCGCTCACCCTAAGCGCGCAAATGGGCGATCTGGTGGGCTCATTACAGATGCAGATTCCTGAAGCTGCCGACTTAAGGACTCTGGGGTCAGGAGTATTTGTTTGTTTGTTTCTGTGATTTTATGTAAATGATTGAAGTAAAGGTATCCATGCTTTATGGACCAGGGTCAGGAGGCTAGACCTTGATCACGGATGGACTCGCACCCTCCTCAGCACAGCTGGCAACCATAGTGGTAATGGTTTCTATCCCCACTATGAGAAATGTGCTCCACAGAACCCTTAATAGAGGGGCTCAGCAGCGTCCCCTCCATCTACCTCCACAGGAGCTTACCAAACAACCCATGCAGAATCCAAATATTCCTCCCTCTGATTCCCGAGTGATCCTGCCCCATTTTCCTAGAATCATGAAACTGCAAGATTGCAAGGGCCCTTAAAGACCTCCTGATTCAGCCAAGCTTTTACCCATTTAGTTTTGCTCTGTTACTACAAAGTGTAAAACACGCTATTTTATGTTTCAGTTTGTAGTGCTCTTGGACACTGTTCAACTCCTTGAGATATGCCATCGTTGTGAGCCATAATGCTGTTTTATCTGATAAATATTTATCAAGTGCCTACCATGTGCTCATCACTGTGCCAGTCCACAGCAGAGAACATAACAAAGTAGACAAGTCCCTGTACTCTTTCAGAAATTTAATTTTATGCTCCATTGTTTTAATCGAGATCTTATTTTTATGGAGGAAAATAACTAGTCAAAAAGAATGTTAAAGCTATCTATGCTTTGACAAGAAATGTCTACTAATGCCTGTTTGGAGTCACTTTGCATTATAAAGTCAGACTTTGTAATAAAGTGGCAGAAAACATTAGATGTGCTCAGACAGAGAGACAGACACCATGAAGCTATGTGGCTGTGGGAACACCTGTAGACAGCAGAATGAGTGTGCCTAGTGCGGCCTGGGGTCAGAGGCCAAATGTCATCCTCAGCAAGGACCTCAAGGTCAGAGGGCATGGCCCATGTGTCTCCACTTCTGGTATCTAAGTGGTGTGCTGAGAGCTCAGAGGGACCTGGGTCGGTGTTGGAGAATGGATTAAGGATAGGTGGATGCATGGCATACTACACAGCATGTACGCATGCGTGGATGCAGCTGGACGCTATGATCCTAAGGGAGCTAACACAGAAACAAAAAAACACTGCATGTTCAGACTTGTAACTGCTAGATAAACAATGGGTACACACAGACGTAAAGATGGAAACAATAGAAACTGGGGGCGACACAAGCAAGGAAGGAGGGAGTGGAGCAAGGGCTGAAAAACCACGGATTAGGTGCTACAGTTGCTCTATGGGTGATGGATGCACTAGAAGCCAAACTTCAGCACTGTGCAATACACCCATGTAACAAACCAGCACATGTTCCACCTAATCTAAAATTTTTTAAAAAAAATAGGATTGGTAGATGAATGAATGGAAGATGATGGATCAGAGTCTACTTTTCATTAGAGCAGAGATGATCAAGGCTTTTTAAAATTTACCATACCAGATTCATCTCTTAAATGGTAAAGAAAGAAGAAAATGAATTGTTTTACTCTTAATTCTTATCCTAAAGAAAGAATGAATCCAATGGCTGATGTAAAAGCAAGATTCTGGGAGAGGGAGTTGTTGAGTCCTCAGGACTGGAGCACCTGGCCTGATTTACAGTGGGTGTTACTCTTTCCACACTGTTTCCATTGCGTCCCAGGAAAAAGGTTCTTGGTCGTCTATAACCAGACCACAGGACAAGGTAAGAAATACTAAATGAATAATGATTGAATGATGACCTTACTCAGCTCCCTTTTCCATCTAGCTAATTCCTACTTATCTCTGAGATGTCAGCTCAGCTGCTACCCCCTTTTGACATCCCCTGTGAGTCCAGGACAGATGGAGCACACAGCAATTCCCTCCACCAGAACATTCATCTCACTGTGGAATAACCGTCATCCCCACTGTTAGAATAAAGGACAGGGAAGATGCTTACCCCATAGATTATCCCATTATCACGACAATGCCCCTAACAGAATCGTCAGTGAGTAACTGTGGGACGTGGGAATGCATCCTGCACAGCCTCAGTGCTGAAGCTGGTGTTGCAGCTTAGTCTGAAATGCCAACAAGTCATGGTAGAGGTGACCTTATGTAAACGATTGAAGTAAAGATATCCGTGCTTTATGGACCAGGGTGGTATCTGCCAGTCACCTGTAAGTGGAGGTGCACTGGAGGGTCCTCTAGGCAGAGCTAGGGTCATTCACTGAAACCTCTTCAGTCCTGCTTCAACACAGGCCCTCAGTGGAAGTCGAGAGCCCTCCCATTCCCCGTGGAGATGCCTTGTCCTAAGCTCCTGTTGCGGGGCCCTTCAAAGAGCATTGATCTTTCACCTCCTCATACTCAGAGACCAAGGCAGGCCTGTGTGTCTTATTTTGGGAAGCATCAGTTCAGCATGAGCAAGATCCATCCTAGTAGAACAAACTCTTCAAAGAATGCAGGTTTTGTCAGCGTGTGGTCACGATGCATGCATATTTTTTCCATAAATGTTTACTGAGTACATGGTAAGTGCCAAGAGATGGGCTAGATGCTGGCCTTGTGTGAGCAATCCACTCTTTATATATACTTTCTCTGAGAAGTAGGTGACATTATCTCTGCTTCAAAAATGAAGACAGCCAGGCGGGGTGGCTCATGCCTGACCAACATGGTGAAACCCCATTTCTACTAAAAATACAAAAATTAGCTGGGCGAGGGGGTGGGCATCTGTAATCCCAGCTACTTAGGAGGCTGAGGCAGGAGAATCTCTTGAACCTGGAAGGCAAAGTTGCAGTGAGCCGAGATCATGCCACTGCACTCCAGCCTGGATGACGAAGTGAGGCGCTGTCTCAACAACAACAATGAAGGCACTGGGGCTGAGAAAAGTTAAATAAATGGCATGGAGTACCCCACCCCATATTTGCATAATTCCAAAGTTTGTGCTCTGTCCTCTCCAAGGCAGGATCAGATACCTTTTTTAACCATTAGAAAGAAGAACCATGAACTATCTCCCTACGCTTAGCAGGCCCCCACTGTTCCTAACTCTCCTCCACTCATTCTTTTGGCACCCCTACGTCCTGCAAAGCCTCATCCCATATGGTCTGGAAGTCCCCAAGAAGAGTCTCATCTGTGTCATGTGTCACCTACCTCGGAGACACTGTGGTTTTCTGCTGGGAGTCGCCCTCAGCATGCTGGGGTGAAGGTTCCTCTCTGAGCAGGGTCTCAGAGCCTCACTGCTTGGCTTTGATGTCTTTGTGAGGCTTTAGTGCAGCCACTCTCAATCTTCAGTCTAGACACCCTACACCCCATGAGACCCATCTCAGTCAACTTGGGCTGCTAAAACAAACTATCATAGCCTAGGGCGATTTATAAACAACACAAATTTGTCTCTGTTCTGGTGTGTGGGAAGTCCAAGATTGAGGTGCCAGCAGACCTGGTGTCTGGTGAGGATCGGTTTCCTAGTTCATAGATGGTGTCCTTGCCTGGAAGAAGGAGAGAGAGGTCTCTCAGGGGCCTCTTTTGTAAGAACACTGATCCCATTCGTGAGAACTCCACCCTTGTTAACTAATCACCCTTCAAAGGCCCCATCCCCAAAGTCTCATCTTGGAGGTCAGGATTTCAACATATGAATTTGGGGGTCCACAAACATTCCATTCTTAGCAAGATCCAAACCTGTGTCCACAGGGAGCATGCCTGGGGAGAGCTAAGTCACCCCACACCCTCACCCAACCTGCTGTCCCTCGTATTACTACAGCAGTCTGGCTGTGCTGCCTCAACCCTTCCTGCCTTCTCCTGCAAGCTCTTCAGTCCCTGTGAAAATAGATTTCTCTTGCTCCAACCATGTAACCTTTTAGGGTCTATCTTGGAACCTTGCTACATGAATATCATCTTAATATAGTTGAGGACACCCAGGTTCTGTACATACTACCAAGAACAGACAAGCAAAACACTCCCAAAAAAAAAAAAAAAGCAGTGTTTACTGCTCTCTGTAAAAGACAGTGCATAAAACGAGCTGGTTTGGGTTTAGCCCCTGTGCTCTTCGCTGCCCCCCTTCATGGTGAGGTTGTGTGAGGGTGGGAAAGCTCCAAGCACCAGAGTCCTGTCCTGAAGTGCAGTGGCAGCAACCTTCTCCCTTCTAATCCCCTTCATAGGTGTCCCTGCAGGATTTCCTCCATGTCTGCAGGGCACTCTGCTGTGGCTCTGCTCTAAGAGGTACCTTACATGGTGGCTGCTTCCTACTGCCAACGACGGTCACTTCCTGGGACTCATCACTTCCAGTCTTCAGTGGGCTCACTGTGAGCCTTGCTGTGACACCCTCAGCTCTCTGCAGCAGATGGGCAGGGAGCTCCCAGCCCCTCTTCAGAAGCCCACTCTATTAGACAGGCCATGGATGCTGGATGAGCACGTTCTCTGGGAATCAGTGGAGCAAAAAGGGGAAAATACCCCAGGAGAGAAGAGGGGAGAGGACAGACAGACTCTGCACCCACAGGCAGAAGAGGAGCCCCGCAGACTCGAGTGAAGAGACCTTCTGTGGGTCCAGACCTCCAGTTACTGGACTGAGAAAAGAGTATCAAGGAGGGAAGTGTGGCCAGAGCATCAAGGAAGCGATGCCGGGGCCGGGGAGGATGGGCACCCGCTGCGGCCTTTCTGCTTCTGTGTCTTGGACTGGTCCATGCTTGGTATGGCTTTGTTCTCACCAGCTGTAGACTGATGTGGGACAGGGTGGCCATGCATCCTCTGGGTCCTGACACACTTGCTTCTGCGAGTCAGATCTCCTTTGCTCAACAAATGGCACTGGCATGGTGAGATTGCTGCTGATGACAGCTGATGACATAACTGTCTGCAAGAACCTTGTGGCATCTGGAAACACACACACCCACGCATCCACTTTCATGCACACTTCATTATGTCCAGCAGTGACGGATCCCTGAAATAAACCATCTGAGTTCTGCTGCCTGATTTGGGTTGGAGACATTTAATGGTCTACAGAAGCCAGCTAAGAAACCCGTAAAGTATCCCTGAAGCATTTATGGTGTTTTTCTGAATATTTAATAGGAGCTGCTGGAAAACTTCTTCACACATTACTGAGACTAGTGGGTGGTTTGCTGTTTTATTTGAAGGACAATGTATCTGGTAATCCTGCTTTGCATAAAATGCTTCTCTAAAGAAGAAAAGTTATATTTAAGGATGTCCTGGGGTGAGGACCATGATATAGAGAGCTTGAGTTGGGAATTCAAGCCAACAGACAGGAGCAGCATCAATGACTGAGACACCCTCACAGACCATCCATCCTCCTAAGGTCTCTGCCTGGGGCTGCTCCTCCTGAATCTCCAGGACATGCAAAGTCACCCTTCAGTGTGCCCCAAAGGAGCTGCTTGGCCAGGCAAAACCCCTCTTGTGAAGAGCCCTCTCCAGGATAGGGGAAGGAGCTCCGGGTAAGGAAGGCAAAGTGGGGCAAGGTGTGGGGACTGGGCCTCGTAGAGAAGGTCTTGGAGTTCCTTTGTTACTCTCTTTCCCTGTTACTTCACAAGAGGAAAGGTAAAATCCAAGGAGCCAACAATCCCTGGATGTGTGTCGGGGGGAAAGATGGAGATAGACTCCTGAGGCTGGGTTTCTGGGACTAGAGTGTGTCCAGGCTGGTCTGACCCACTAAGTGGAGAGGCCACCTGAGCTTTGGAACTGAAGACTTGGGACTCAGACAGGTGTGCATTTTCTAACTTGTGCTTGGTGACCTGCCTGAGCTTATATCTGTGTCCCTGGGTCATATGTGTAGATCTCTATCCATCCTCAGAAGCCAGGCAGGGTGCAGCAGTCATGACAAAAAGGGGTGCAGATCAGGGGAATGCTGGCCACCTCTGCTCATGAGGTCATGGCTGACATTTAGTGTCCACAGGGAGTAGAACAGCTCCATATTAAGATGGATTAAAGACAAACATAAGACCTAAAACCATAAAAACCCTAGAAGAAAACCTAGGCAATACCATTCAGGAGATAGGCATGGGCAAAGACTTCATGACTAAAACACCAAAAGCAATGGCAACAAAAGCCAAAATTGACAAATGGGATCTAATTAAACTAAAAAGCTTCTGCACAGCAAAAGAAACTATCATCAGAGTGAACAGGCAACCTACAGAACGGGAGAAAATATTTACAATCTATCCATCTGACAAGGGGTTAATATCCAGAATTTACAAAAAACTTCAACAAATTTAAAAGAAAAAAAAAACATCAAAAAGTGGGTGAAGGATAGGAACAGACACTTCTCAAAAGAAGACATTTATGTGGCCAACAAACATATGAAAAAAGGCTCATCATCACTGGTCGTTAGAGAAATGCAAATCAAAACCACAATGAGATACCATCTCACACCAGTTAGAATGTTGATCATTAAAAAGTCAGGAAACAACAGATGCTGGAGAGGATGTGGAGAAACAGGAATGCTCTTACACTGTTGGTAGGAATGTAAATTAGTTTAACCATTGTGGAAGACAGTGTGACGATTCCTCAAGGATCTAGAGCCAGAAATACCATTTGACCCAGCATTCCCATTACTGGGTATATACCCAAAGGATTATAAATTATTCTACTATAAAGACACATGTACACATATATTTGTTGCAGCACTGTTCACAACAGCAAAGACTTGGAACCAACCCAAATGCCCATCAATGATAAACTAGATAAAGAAAATGTGGCACATATACACGGTGGAATACTATTCAGCCATAAAAAAGGATGAGTTCATGTCCTTTGCAGGGACATGGATGAAGCTGGAAACCATCATTCTCAGCAAACTAACACAGGAACAGAAAATCAAAAACCACATGTTCTCACTCATAAGTGGTAATTGAACAATGAGAATGCATGGGCACAGGGAGGGGAACATCACACACTGGGGCCTGTTTTGGGGTGGGGAGTTAAGGGAAGGATAGCATTAGGAGAAATACCCAACGTAGATGACAGGTTGATGGGTGCAGCAAACCACCATGGGACATATATACCTATGTAACAAGCCTGCACATTCTGCACATGTATCCCAGAACTTAAAGTATAATAAAAAATAAAAATAAAAAATGACTAAAAAAAACCACACACACAAAAGAAAGAGACACTGAGAACACAGGTGTGCAGAAGATGCAGCTGATTCATTTTTGATTACATGAATGTGACACTCACATCTTGGCCTTTACGAACAAATGCCCGAAGACAATGGCTGGAGTGGAAGCTGGGCTTCCGGTCCCGGGAGCTCACAGGTGATGGTGAGGACACCATTGGGACCAACACAGAGGCCAGGGAGGGCAGCAAGACCAGATCAGAGGCAGCCCGAGAAGTAGAAGTCCAGGAGCTGGGAGAACCCATGGAGGCTCTGTGATGCCTGCGGCCTCTGGCATGGATGCCTGGGATGAGAGCTTCTCCCGATGGGAAATCTTGCTTCAGCAGCACAACCCACAACTGTTTAGAGGAATATTTACACCCACACCTGCTGCGGGAATGTCAGGGCCTTGGCAGATTGCTGCTTAGAGATTCCTGCAATCAGCGGGCTTCCCTCCCCACACTGCTTCTTTAGATGTTCTTACAGGATCTTCACTGCTCCTTATTCTTCCTCTCCCTCCACGTGTGCTGCTGGCCTATGCCATGCGAGGTCCTAATTCCAGACTCAGGGTGCGGGAGTGACCAGGTAAGTCCTGGAACCTGCTGTCTCGGACTTTATAATCTAGGTGGAGACACCTTCGAAAAAGACAGGGAAATGAATGTACCAGTATGAAGTTTTAGATCAGGATCACCCCTTTGAAACCAATAAATAAGATGTTATGTTATATACATACTTATCTAAAGGCCTATGTATCACGGGAGACCTTTTAACCTTGAAGACTGAAGAACTGCCCACTAAATCAGTTTATTTAACATGCTACTAAAAGACTATGGAGGGCGTGGACTGCTGGACAAAAATGGTTTCGTATCATTGGCAGTCTCTGCATTACTACAAAAGGAAAGGCCCTGGCGATGCTGGGGAGGGGACAGACAACTCTTCTATAAACAAACAAATTGGGGGATTTTTATGGCAAAACAAATGTGTGTGTTTACATATACACATTAAACAAATAGAATTACTTACATGTATTTTTAATCCTAATACACAGTATGATCCTTTAGAACTTAACTATCTCTAATTGATTGTTTTGGGGTTTTTTTTGTTTTTGTCTTTGTTTTTTTGTTTTGTTTTGGGGTTTTTTTTTGTTTTTGTTTTTGTTTTTTTGTTTTGTTTTGTTTTTTGTTTTTGCTTTTGTTTTTGTTTTTTTGAGACCTAGTCTTGCTCTGTTGCCCAGGCTGGAATGCCATGGTGTGATCTCCACTCATTGCAACCTCCACCTCCCGGCTTCAAGCAATTCTCATGCCTCAGTCTCCTTAGTGGCTGGGACTACAGGCGCCCACCACCATGCCTGGCTAATTTTTGTATTTTTAGTAGGAATGAGGTTTTGCCATGTTGGCCAGGCTGTTCTCAAACTCCTGACCTCATGTGATCCTCCTGCCTCGACCTCTCAAAGTGCTGGGATTACAGGCATGAGCCACCATGCCCAGACTTTCTAATTGAGTTTTAAAGCCACAATAATATGCTGGCAAAGGCCCTTTATATAGTTTTATTGGGGAAGGAGTACAAATACTTGTTTAATGATGACTTCATGAGTAACGCAACTCACATATGACTAGGGTGTTCACTTTGAGCTCTGGGGTGCAGTTGGTGCTCTTTCTGTAGCATCTCAAAGTAAAACAAATGAACCATCAGCAACTTCTGTTACACCCTTCCACTCCCAGCCCCTCCCACCCAGGAAGCCCAGAAACCCCCTGGGCACTTACATACTTCCAAATGTCCCAAGGGCCAGGGATCTGTTTCTGCCCCCCGGGTAGGGGCCTCACAGCCCACCAAGAGCAGGTGCACTGTCCTCCCTGGGGAGGCTCACTCACCATGCTGCACAGCCGCAGAGGTGCCCAGGAGCCTCAGCTAGTGCATGGCGCTCACGGCTGAGCCATGACTACACTGCTGATGCTGGGTGCACCCCATCTCGGCCCTTTCGCCGTGGTCTGGAGCCTTAAGGGGGAGCTGCCAATCGCTATGACACCGGGGAGTGTGCGGGCCGGGGCAGGAGCACTCATCCAGGCAGTCTAAGAAGGAGGGCTCCCCCATGGCTGGACCCAACCTCCCCCTCTTCTTTCCCCCAACAGCATCTGCTCCTCCAGGCCTTGAAGGCTGTGGGGAGGACAAAGCACCCCTCTCCTGAACTAGATGTGCGGGAAAGATGGCTCACAGTATCGCCACGATGCCTCGCAGTATCGCCACGATGGCTTGC
The DNA here is from genome assembly GCF_008728515.1 of Papio anubis. Lineage (NCBI taxonomy): Eukaryota > Metazoa > Chordata > Mammalia > Primates > Cercopithecidae > Papio > Papio anubis. The sequence continues at coordinate 875,964 of NC_044985.1, read as the reverse complement.
AGTATCACCACTCTTTGGCTCATTCAAAGCCATCGTTTTTAGGAGCGGGCTGACCAAGGAGGCAGACCATGAGAAGCCCCGAGTTTACTGCCTGGCCGTCTCTGCCGCTGGCCTGCCTTCCCCAGAGCTTTCTAACCTGAGGGCTTCGTGACCTCCATGCACTTGGATTTGCCTAGGGCAACCCAAGGCCATCAGGGTTACTCAACATGTCTCCCCAACACATGCCTGCATTTTGGATCCAAGGGGAGCCGGGCAAGGAGTGCTGTCCCTGTCATCTCTAAGGGGTGCTGTTCCTTCCCTCTGTAAACTCCTAGGCGCTGCACATTCCCTTCCCATTCTCAAGCAAGCCGCCAGCTTTGCACAGGAGTCTCGCGACAGAGAATAAAGCATTAAAGGCCTGGCTTAGCAAACTTCCCCAGTAAAATTAGAATTGTTCTATTTTATTGTATTTATCTTTTGGCTATTTTTCCTCAAGAACCTTCATTATGCTCCTTAAAAAAAAGCAAACAGGAATGAAAAGATGTGTAGAGTTCCAGAGCCTGGGAATGTACGGGGAGCTCAGCAAGCATGGGTTCAGGCCGCCCTCCCTGACTGGGGCACCATGTCACCACGTGGTGTTGACAGCATCATAGCCTGAAGCGCCTCGGGCCATGCTTAGGAAGGCCACCCGGCCATTCATGGTGTTCATATGGACACATTGGACCATTTTAACGCCAGTGAGTGTGACCAGGTTTACTGCCTGGGGCCTGGGGGTGAAGCCTTGAGCATTCTATTGAACACGCCCCTGGCATCCACCCAGAAATTCCCAACGACTCCCAGTGGAGGTGCAGGATGACAGTGCATGTGGAAGTGCCATGCAAACTGCAGCCCTCACTACATGTGAGCAGCAGTGATCCATTACTATTACCGATCATACCCTGTGAGGTCAGGGCTGTCTGCCAAACAGTCTGCCTCTCCAGAAAGCCAGTAGACTGGAGATTCAGAGGCACACTTGGCTGTCTGAAGACACGTAGCCCCGGCTCTCCGTGCCACTTTCCATGCTTCCTAGGTGAGCTTTGTAAAGTTTCTCATCTCAGTTTCCCAGCTGGGAAGTGAGAATGCTCACCATCCTCACCCTCATCACCCACCATTGTTAACATTGGCCACGTGTTCACTCTGGGCCTTACTCTGCTCTCAGGGACCCTTGCAGATGGAGCCATCCAACCTTCCCAGAACCCTCTGGATGGTGCTGTGTTCCCTTATTCCCATTCCACTGATGATGAAGCAGAGAGGTGAACACTGCTCAGGATGACATGGGAGGTACAAGTGCAAGGCTTGGGGGCCCACCTGGCTCAGAAAGAGCTCAGCTTTTTTTGTCATCTCCACACTCACCAGAGCTACTCCTGCTCGGGCTACCTGAGGACCAGCTTCGGAGAAGAGAAGAAGGGTAGAAAGCAACATGCACCTCAGGCTAGGTTTGTCCAGCCCAGGAGAAACCACTGTGTCCAGCCTCCTGGCTTCTGACTTGTGCTGTTTCCCCTCCTCCCATGCCTTTTGCATACACACACCCCTCTCTCACACACACATTCCTGTGCACAGACACACACAGAGAGCCCAGCATCCCTGCCCTACCCTGGTTTTAGTGCCCCTCCTCTGTGCTTCCGGGCCTCTGTGTGTCTCTCTTGTAGACAGAACCCCGAGACCAGCTGCTGTGCTCTGGGCGTGTCTAGAAGTCCATGCCTAGCACAAGGATCTTCTCCTTCTACAGAGATGCCTATAATGGTATTTGACTTAAATTAACTGGTCCTTGGGAGGAAAATAAAAGGGATGTAGTTTGGATTCTGCATATCTTTTCATTGATTAGCAAGATGCACTCTGAGCAGTGGGACTCTGTGCCTGTGCCCTGTAGCCTTTCATTTGTTTATTTTCAAAGCGGTGGTACTCTTTCGAGGAAATACGACCAGAAAAACAATGACAGGAAATATTTGCAAATTACTTGACAAATATAATATTAGGAGAATTGCTACTGGCAATATGAGTGAAGGTATGAGGTGCATTGCTATGGAAACTGAAGGAAGTGCAAAGTTAATATTGGCCAATCATACAAAGTCAGAGTCCCGCAATAAAAGGCTGTAACTCATTTCATTGCACTTCTCATTCAAAAAAAAAAAAAAAATCTCATATTTTCCTTGTTTCTCTCACTGTCTCTCCATTGTATTACAGTCAGGCATTTCCATTTGTGCCAATGCAGTTAGTTGGACCAGCATTGCTGAATAACTCCCATGTAACCAATGCCAGGCCAGGCTCTGGGGCACGTAGAGACAAGTAAAACAGAAGGTCACAGCGCCTCATGTTGGCAGACAGTATCCTTTCCCTACCTGTACAATTGCCCATCTGCTTGCCCCTGAACAGAACTCCAGGTTGGCCACACATACAATAACTATAGGCCTGGGAGAGCAGAGACTATCTAAGCCCAGAGAGGGCATCTGGGTTGGTCTAAACCAAATATGGTGTCATTATTGCCTGTGCTAAAGAATGAGTTAGGTCTAGGTTTCTGGGTCCATAACTGAATCACAGCCACTGTTCCCTGTTGAAAAGTCAACTGGGCTTCTGTGAAAAGTCTTCCTCACTGGTCATACCAGAGGCACGAGAGGAAATGTTTCCTTTTTTGGTTGCTTCACCACATCTGCAAGTGGCTGTCAGATCTGGTGACACTGGAGAGGAACATCACCTGCCTGTTAGTAAGGCAGGGCAGAGAGACAGAAAAAGCCTCTCAGAGACCCTGAGGGACATTGCTTCATTGACCAACTTTGGAGCTTTAGGCGAGATGAGACTGTCATTGTATATGCTGCTTTAGTTGGGCTTTCTACAGCTTGTGATTGAAAATACATCCTATCATCAAACATACCTACCTTGGAGAAAAGTGCGTTATCCTCCAAGGATCTACCATATGTAACGGAACAGTTCCAAGCGGCCAGAATATCACATTTCCATCATCAAATCAAGTTCTAGTTTAAAAGCTTCCCCTGGTGGATAGTTTCTTTGCTACTTTGCTGCATTTCAAAACACCTGTGCATATTCCTAACCTATCCGTCAACATTCTGCCTTGTTTTACTTCTTCATACATATTTCTTCCACTTAGGCCAGGCTATCAGCTTCTTATAATCTGGGGAATTTTTTTTCTCTATGTGACTTTGAATTCTTAGGGTTGTTTCTCTTGCCATCATATATACTTAGTAAATATTTGTTGATAGATTTGATGCACTCATAAAATGCATGTTTATACATAGATCCTCTAAAAATAATATTTATTAGGTTTTCTGTTAACTGACTGCAATTAAGATACTTACATACATCTTTGCAGCTGATCACCCCCTTTCCTGATCCTTCGGCCATAGAGAGCAGCCTTTTTGGTATGATGTTCTTGTTCTACACCTGCTAGCAGTTCCAGCTTACAGGACTCTCTGGAGCATAGTCTGACAAGTACAGGAAAGTTGTAAAAAGCTGAAGGACCCACCACAGCGTTGGTCCTCAAGCCTTGAGGTCTGCAGCACTCTGCCTTCCTCTCTCTGTCTTTTAGAGTCCTTTCACATTTGCCTACTTACTTATTCCCAGGGATTTTCAGAGTGCTTAGAGGAAGAACTGGGGTAAAGGCATCTCCATCATCTTGTCTCAGGACATACAAATACTCATTTTTACACATTTTAAAAAATTTTATCCTCATGAATATTAGAAACTAATTAATCAAAGAAATGACTAATCTTAAAAAAATAAAAGGAGAGCACTTTGGCTTCTTCCTCCCCTCCGCATGGGGAAGAGAAGACATGTCCGCCTCCCTAGCCATGTCGGGGTCCAGTAGGCAGCGCTCAGGAGACCTGGGCGTCCGAGAAGTGAGTGTCCCGACTCCTTGGCTAGGGACAGCTGTGATTCGCAGACGCATGACTGTGTGTGTGTTGGTGTTAGTGGGGATGATTTGTTAATAGTGGAGGTCGGGAATGAAACGATACGGAGGGTTGGGAAACAGGATCTAACCAAAACCAAGTACATTTAAATCACTGTCTCTGGGTTTTATTCTCTGACGGGTGGCCCCACCCTCCCTGTCTGGGCTGGTGTCCACTCCAACAGCACCCCAAGGGTAAAGGAAGGGCAGACCCTCTTCGTGTGTGTCTCCAGACCCACACACCACGCTGGCACACAGCAGAGCCTGTTGCACCTGCCTGTTTGCTAGAGTGGAAGTGTCTGCTGAGCCTCTGCAGGAGAACACACGTGGTCCGTTGCGGGTGAGGGTGTCGGAGCACCTGAACAGGTCTCAATAAAGATGCTGGAAAAGCATCCTGGGAGCAGCAGGGGCTGAACATGAGGTGAGCAAACAAAAAGCACACCAGTGGGCTCCCGTGTGGACTCATGCGGGTCAAGGACACCCACACCAGACGCCAGTGGCAGTGAGGTGGCAGCAGAGTCCAAATGAGAGCTTCGAGGAGAGAATCCACTTCAATATCTTCCAGGCAGAGAGCACAAGGCCCATTTCCACCGTGGCACTCAGGAAAGAGCATCCCTGCCTCCTTTCCTTCCCCTCTCCACACCGTTTTCTCAGCAGGGTGGTGGATGACGGTGAGGGGAGGGAGAGGGAAACAGGACAGAAATAGGACCATGCCTGGCCCTAGCACCTAGGTCGGCAGGATGTCCCTCTGCGGCCCTCCTCAGAGGTAACTGAGAAGGTGTCTTATTTTAAAATAGAGTTAGAAGTTTTGATTAATACAGGAGATTGTAAATTTCATGTGTTCTCATTCAGAATAAAAGCCCAGACGTTTCAAGGGTAGTTGGAAGAAGAGCAGGGGGAGGGGTGACATTTTACGTTAACCAAAGGTGCAGAACAGTAGCATTGCGTCGCTCTGACAGCCTGTGGACACAAAGATGTGGGTGGGGTGCGGTGGGGGGGTCTTTCAAAACAGGCTAAATTCTAAAATTAAGTCCAAGGTAGTAAAAGGAACTCGGAGGAATCAATTTAGGAAGACCACAGAAGGGAGATACATGGATAGTATAATTCCATTCTTTTCCGTCCCGCTGGATTCATTAATAATATGACTAAAATTTGCGTTGATCAAAAGGCCAGGTGTCCTAGTACACGTGTTTTGTGTTTTGGATGTCCAGTATGCAATGGAAAAGCAGATTTTTGTAGAACATGCAAATACCAATTTTTCACCTAAATTTTCACCACTGCTTAGAAGAGTGATAAAATGAGTTTTTTTCTGAGCATAAAGTTCTCCTAGCATAAAATATAACTTATAATATGTATTTATAGAATTATTGAGAAAAAGGAGATGGGCGTCTGGTCAGATTCCAGCATTGGACTCTGACAAACGCAGTGGGCATGGGTTGGGCTACGATGGGTGCTACCAGCACTGCTTAAGATGAGGCCAAGCAGAGACGCAGGGCGGACAGATCCAGGACAGACAAGAGCCTCTCCCTGGCATGCTGTGCCCCCAGCCCTCGACATCCCCGCCACACTTCTCTCCCTGGGTCCCCAGATTGACCTGGAATGCCCTGCATGTCTATTTCCATGTATGAGGACTGTGATCAATTCCTGTCTCTATTACCAAGTCCATGGCACAGAATCTACCGTAGAGCATGGTTGAGGACATGGTTATTGAACTGAAGTGCCGTCTCCAACGTGAAATCTGAGGACTGTGACTAAATCTATTATATGCACCTGGACAGGACCTTGAATTTAGACCGAAAAGCACCCCAGGTTAGTCAGGAGGGAAAACCCACGTGTGGCTTTCATGGCCAGTGGGAAGCTTTCAGGCAGTTTGTTAGCAGACGTGTGCGTGCCCTGCAGGTAATAATCTGTCTCTTAAAACTTCTCATAAACTTACACTTTCAAACAGAATGTAGTAACAGAAACTGGTTTTGTCCTCCTGTGCAGAAAATAATAAAAAAAAAAAACAACACTAGAACAAACATATCAAACAGTGGTCTCCAAGACAATGGGCATTAGACAAGGAAACCTGGATCATACAGTGTAGTAGGTATATGTTTAGCTTTTTACAAAACTGTCAAACTGTTTCTGACAGTGGTTGTACCACTGTCTTTCCTTTTCTTTTTCTCTTTTTACATGTCCACCTGTGGTATATTAGAATTTCAGGGGCTGGGCACAGTGGCTCAAGCCTATAATCCCAGCACTTTAGGAGGCCGAGGCGGGCAGATCACGACGTCAGGAGATCCAGACCATCCTGGCTAACACAGTGAAACCTTGTCTCTACTAAAAATACAAAAACAAAACAAAACAAACAACAACAACAAAAAAAACCAATAGCCAGGCGTGGTGGTGGACGCCTGTAGTCCCAGCTTTTTGGGAGGCTGAGGCAAGAGAATGGCATGAACCCGGGAGGCGGAGCTTGCAGTGAGCCGAGATCGCGCCACTGCACTCCAGACTGGGCGGACAGAGCGAGACTCCATCTAAAACAAAACAAAACAAAACAAAACAAAAACAAAAACAAAAAAAAACAATTTCAGGTCCTCCACATCCTTCTCAACAATGGTTTGGTCGTACTTTTTCATTTAATCCTATTAATGTGTCAGTACAGACACCTTATTGTGGTTTTAATTAGCATTTTCTTAATAGATTATGCCCTTTTATCACTAAAAAAATCTTTGCTTAACCCAAGGTTACAAAGTGTTTCTCCTTTGCTATCTTTTAGGAGTTTTATAGTTTAGGTTTCACATTAGGTCTGTGATTCACTTTGAGTTAGATTATGTATGTGAGGTGAGGGTCCTTTTGATATATTGTTGAATTCCATCTGATAAAATTGTGTTTGGAATTTTGGACTCTATACTCACGAGGGATATCATTTTATAGTTTTTATGTTTTCAAAACAAAATTTTTTGTTAGAGTAGAAAAACAATCTTTCTTATTTTTACATCCTATTTCTTGAAGATAAGAATTTAACTCTAAAATAAACCATCAATTCAGGTAAAATGAAGTTTCTCAAATTACTGCAATTTCTATTTTAATTTGTTATTCTCCAGAGTGAGCTCTGCTAGTGAGGAGAGGAAAGCCAACTGTGGTTTTACCATAGCTTACTATACAGCGTATTTAAATTTGTAAATACAATGAATGCAGGTGTATACTCTGAATTATGTTGCTGTAATCCAGCTAGGTGTGCCAGAATTCAGAATTTTTTTCACCACTTTTGATGGAAGGCACGGCAGGAAATCTAGATTACCTCCCTCCAGCACTCCAGCTTACAAACGAACTCTTCAGGTTTGAGTGACTAGTGTTGATGTTACAATGATGTGCTTAGAGAAGAATGGATGCTGCATTCCAGCCAGAGCAGCAGTGGAAACAGAAAACGGAGAGTCAAATGAGCAGCTTATCTAGAAGCTGATCTTCCATCTACAGTATTTTAAAGGGAGGAGGGAAAAATCCATGAAGCCAGCACACAGTATATGAATCAAATCTAAAAGGAAGCCTTGGTGAGTGCCATCTTTTGACGGTTAAAGTAATTTGAGTTATACTTTTATTGTCCTGGATGCTATATTTGGAGTTGATGACTGTCTCTGCTTCAGAGAAAGTAACCAGCCAGGAAAATAGCACTTTCAGGTCCCATTCCAGGGGATGTGTGAGTGGAAAGAGCATGAGATGTGGAGTCGGTATCCTACTTGCCGGCGGCATTGGGCAAGCAACTTTAGCACTCCAACTCCACACCACCCTTCTCATCTGAGGACTGGAAACTATTCTCGTACTTCACTAGACTGGGCTTGGCATGCAGCTAGGCTTCAAAGCCAGTGCCTTTGTCCGTAGAGCTGAGTGGCCACCACATGCACCTGCCCCTCCCCATTATGAGTCTTCATATGGTTTGCTACTATCATCTGCGCCTTCCTGACACTGTGTAGGAGCAGCCCAGGGGGAGCTGATCCACCCTTCAGCCTCATTGTGCAGCGGGGGAGACTCTGGCCTGCATGGCTTGTCCCTTCCTGCTGGTCCGAGCGTGGGGGCCTGCTCTGGAGCGGGTGCCTGTGGGGATGCGGAGAAGGACCTCCACCAACTCTTGACTCAGCGCTGCCTGTCATTTTTATGAGCACTTCAGGAGTCAAATTCTGGCTAAAGGGAAAAGAAAACATATATTTTTAGAGATCTTTACCCCAGAAATAAATAAATCAACCTTCCCTCTTTGTGAGAGTATGAAAAATGTTTTTGCTTTAGTGGAAACTTTGCAATAGCTGTCTTGGCTTTTTGCCATTAGCAGATGTGTACAAGCTAAGGTCTCAGACAGAGATAAATTGGTGACTTTTTTCTTACTTCAAAGCCTCACAAAAGATAGCGTGCTTGAGAGTTTACTGGGAAAATGGATTTGTCACTATTTCTAAACTTGTATTATTTTATGACTAACAGTTTAAAGCCATGAGTAATAGTTTTTTATGTTTCATTGACTGCTTTTGATTACCATACTAATTATATTGTAAACAGAGGCTGAGATCCTCGGAGAGTAGCAACTTTATGTTATTTCAAGGTAAAGGACTTGTTCAGCATCATTAGAGCAGGACTCCATTCCTCTGTGCAAGGAGGCTACAAAACGTTCTGCGGGAAGGTCCCGCACCACCTTATTTCCACATTGGCGTCTCATTCGTTAATCCAGGAATGATATTCCATCCGCGAAGACGTTACATCAGCAGTGCGTGTCCGTGCAGGTCCAGGTAAAATCATCCAGGTCCCCAGGGCAGGTCCGTGCGTCCCCCAGGTGTCCGTGTGTGTGTCCGTACCAGGTCCGTGTCCGGTCCGTCCGGTGTGCGTAACAGGTCCGTGCGTGTCCCCAGGTCCGGTGCGTGTCCGGTGTGCGGTCCGGTGGCCCATCCAGGTCCCTGCAGGCCCAGGCAAGTGTCCGTGCAGGTCCAGGTCGTGGTCCGTGCGTGCGTCCGTGCGTGTGCGTCCGTGCATGCGTCCGTACTGCGTCCGGTGCGTCCGTCCGTGCGGTTGCGGTCCAGGTGCGTGCGTCCCTGCGTGCGTCCGCGGTCCGCAGGGTGTCTGTGTGTGTGTGTCTGTGTGTGTGTGTGTCTGTGTCTGTGTGTGTCTGTGTGTGTGTGCGTCTCTCTGTGTGTGTGGCAAGGGTAATGAGGGGGGCAGTTGCCAGCTTTAAGGGAGCCTCTCTAAAAGCTATGTGAGCTTGTTCCAGCCCGCCTTGGAAGTGCGCGCAGATTTTATACTGCTGCCATACCTGCAAGGCCTCCCCTGGACTCTCACTGCACTTGTGAGTTCCCATACGATGAGCCACAGCAGGTCTCTATCTTCTTTATTGTGATATCGCCACGGGGCCCACAAGCCAGAAGATAAAAGCACCATCCTCGACCTGTTACTCTCACCCCCAGGCCCAGAGGGCAGTGTTTGTATTCCACCCCTATGCCCTGCTCTGGTATTCCGCATGGGTTTCTTCCCGCCTTTACTTACTGCCCTGACTGTCCTCACCAGGGGAGGAAGAATGGACCCAGGCTGTGCTCAGAGGCATGCACTGGCCCCCACGTCCCCTCCACCTGTCCCACAGAGACCAAGGTCCTTTGCATGGAAAAGAGTATCCTGGGGTTCGGCTCTTCTCCCTCCATGATGCCCAGCTGTCATCAGATGTGAACCTCAGGTCTTTCCCTCAGGGTGTTCTGTAGAGCTCAACCCTTTGACTTTCTATTGGACGGGAGAGGGCCTGGTCTCGCGTCTGGATTGGTGCTCCCCTTCCACAGTGCGTAACTGTGGCTAGCATTCCACTGTGGCTAGCTGGGGCTGCTGGCCAGGCAATGGCCTCCTGGCTGTCTGCATCAGGCATGGCCACATGGCTGGGTCTTGCTGATGGGGTGCCTGTAGAGATGCTATATGTCACTTGCCGGCTGAGGCTGCTAAGCATTGGGTGAGAGGAACCCTTCATCCATCCGTCTTCCCCCATTGGCAGCTGGGTGATGCCATGAGAACCTAAAAGCCACAAAATGGCCAGGCCACAGGGGATGCAGCCTGAGGGAGGACTGTCTGTCCAGGAGCAGCCACTGTGGACTTTGCCTGAGTGAGGGAGAAATTGTATTAGATTAAGTTGCTGAGATTTGTCAGCAGCTTTATACAGCAGGTAGCGCAAACAAACTTGGAGAATGCATGGCCAGGTGGATGTGAACTGAGTCCAGGCTCTGCCACACAGGCTCCCGTCCTGCAAGCTACTGAACACCTCTGAGCATATACAACCAGAACACAACGGGGATTTGTGAAAATGATATACAAACTGAGTTTTCCGATTAGACTGAGATGAGAATGGGATGTATTGGCTGCAAAATCTGAAGAAACTTCAACACGGAGGCCATGGACAGAGCCATGCGGCTCTCCTCCAGCATCCCTGGCCCTGGCAGGTGTCTCCACGTCAAAGCTCAGCTTCGCACTTTCGCTGTCTCCAGGTGCCACCTTACTTTCCTTCACTGACGATCAGCTTTCTCTACGTGACCACATTTGTAAAATCAGAGCTGCCAACAATACCCATGTGTTTTACATCTCACAACTTCCTCATCCAGGTAGGATCCATCCATTTGCTTTCAAGTTCCCAAGTTTGAAATGGCAGGACAGGGGTCAGGGGCAGGGCCTGTGTTCAGAGCAGTCAGCCGCGGCAGGCAGCGGGGGCAGCAGGTGCAGGGCTGCGACATGAAGGGCAGCTCTCTCCTGGTGATGCTCAAAGCCCACAATGCAAGACTGACCGGCAGATCTCTCAGCAGGACAAGAAAACAGCAGTCTCAGCTGCGTGGAAGCTCTCCTTCAGCGCTGAAAGACCTGCACACCCTGGATTTCCAACTGCCTCACAGGCCTCTCCATGACCTGTGTGAAGTTGGGTTTTGGTGGCCCCAACCCACCGGCCTCCCTGGGTCCCTGCTGTTGCCAGAGGTGGCACCCCTCAGCCACCCAAGCTCAAAACCAGTCAAAGGTGTCACCCCTCAGCCACCCAAGCTCAAACCCAAGCTCTGGCCAGTCCCCAAGTCTTCCTGTTCTCTGACCAGTCCACGGGGTTTCCACACACACTCAGCAGCCCGCTGCCTATGGCCGCCCGATCCTCGGAACACTCATCCTGTGCTGTTATCTCACTTTCTTTCTCCCCCACAATCGGTTCTGCACAGAGTGCTCCAGGAAGCCCCACATCCCGCCAGGTCACCTGGGGCCTGGCTGTGCACGCTCGTGCCGTGGGTTCCTTGTGCAAGCCTGTCTGCTCCCCAACTGCACTGCATCTTCCTAAAGGCTTTGTGGGCCACTAGCTATCCCCCTGTGGCTGCATTTAACTACCAATACGGCAGATGCTCTGAAGTGCCTGTTAGGCATGATTCAGTTCTGGGAGAAGAGCATGAAAGGCATCCAAAGCATCTACTCTATTGTTCCTTCTCACCTATGGCTCCCTTCTGCTCTGCTGGCCAGAAAGGTTCCTTTCGGCTCACTTAGCCCTACTCTGGCCACACAGCCCCCAGGTCCCCCACACCCCCCAGCTCAGCCCTCCAGAGCCTGGGGTGCTCTGTAATTTCGAGGTTTCGTTGGACCTCTCTGGAATGTGCCTGGCCTCAGAATGTCCACAGCACGGCATAGGGACGGGGCAGGTGCACACGGGGCAGTTCACTGGGGGGAACTAAAGTGACTTGTTCCTAAGACGACAAGCCTTGAATACAGGAGGCAGCATGGTGTAATAGCAAAGAGCCTAGGATTTGGAAAACTTCACTGGGGATTGTCCCTTCCAGCCAAGTGCCACTGAGGAACGCACTGGCTGTACCAGCTGCTACATCTGTCAGAAGAGGTTAATAAGAGGGACTGGGCACCGTACAGATAAGTAGCTTCATGGCTGCAGAAGCAGCACCAGGGCCTGAGGTAGAGGGAGACGCAAGGACTGCTGGATAGCATCATGACTGCCCCAGGTGATCCTTCTTAGCAGAATGAGGAATATGAGTGTCCTATTAAAGCTAAGCAAATGCGGTGTTGATGATTCAATAATTTGCCATTATAAAGGATAATAAAACCGCTAATATATACATCAGGTTCATTCCAAACGCTCTACATAAATAGTTCAATTTTCAGAACACTCCTAGAAGTAGGGCTACCCGTATCCCTATTTTACAAAGAAACTGTGTCAACAGAGGTTAAGTGACTTGCCCAAGGTCACCCAGCTTTGCCAAGCAGGATGGAATTTGAGCCCAAACACGCAGCTCCCAACGCAGTGATCCCGAGTGGAAGGCAGTGTGCGCTGCCTCTTCTTACAGGTGTGTAGCTCAGGAGTGGTTGGTTCACACACAGCCTGGGTGTGTGGGAGGCTGTGCCAGCTGGGCGTGTGGAGGTGCCCTCTCTGATGTTCACACAGTGATGATGAAATGGCCTAAGGATGCGATTCTCAGAATTTTGCATCCCTGTCTCTAAGCGACGCATGACTGTGTATCACTGATAATTACTAACCATCAGTCTCATCTTAAAAAATCACTGTATCTAAGGAAATAGTGTGAATCTTCACCTCCAGAAAGGAGGAAGCATCATCAACGCAGTAGTGGATCCATAGAAATAGTGTCAAGCAGCAAGGGAGAGGCTGGAACCAGAGCAGATGGGCCCCTAACAACCTGTTCATTCTCAAATCACACCCACCCTGTACCCACCCCTCGACAAGAGCTGCGGCTAGACACAAGGCAGAAGGCACCGTCTCTTTTTCCAAAACCCATCCTGGCCTAGGAAGGAAACTGAAATACGTATGCACTCTGCAGCCTTAGTCTCCTTGGCAATGTTGACATTTACTGGCTTTGATGATGCTGATTTGGTGACAACATCCTGATGCCAGTGAGCTCTTCTCTTCTCAGTGCAAGATGCAAGACGCTGTGTGCATCTGAGCAAGGGCCTTCCCTGGCCAGTGGGGACTTGCCCTTGGTGCACTGTATTCACCTCATCTGCACCTGCTTTTCAAAAGCCTGGTGCCATCTTTTATCCTTCAATCTGGAGATGGCAAGCAAAATATGCTTTCTTGAAGCATTTTCTAGGCTGCTATACAGACAATTTTTTTTGTTTTGTTTTTCTTTAGTGGAAAGTGTGTGTGTGTTCAGTGTGTAAGAGCATAATGAAAGCATGGTACCTGTCATGCCTTCCTGGACCTCATGTGTCCAACCCTCAGCCCTGTGTTCAGCCTTGTCTTCTAGAAGGCAAGCAGAGTTCCCTGACGAGACCCCTGGATTGTCATGGGAAAGAAGAGAGCTTCGGAGTGGAGCAGGCTCCAGCCCAACTTTGCTGCAGCCTCACATTCTCTGTGTGACCTTGGGCGAGTCACTTAGCATTTCCAAATCGCAGCTTCTTCCGTTCAAAAATAGAACTAGAATCGCCTACCCTGCAGGGCTGCTATGATAATTAAACAGTTGAAAGTGTGTCACAGGCTCAGCACCGTGCTGAGAATCCAGCCTCATACCCCACAGATGCTGTCAAGAGCTGTTGGTTTAGGCACCAGCCATGCATATTTCTTGAGGACACGTCGCCTTTGCTGTCCCAAATGTCCTTCCAACACCTGCACCTGGAGAGTGTGCCCATGAGGCTGCCCATGTGTGCACCTTTGTGTAATCACTCTAGAGGTGGGAGGGGCTTGCCCCAGGAGGGTGGCACTGTTTCTCCAGCATGAACGGAGACTCAGGTATATCCTCTGGGCCAGCAGGATTCTAGTGGATCCAAGGTGGGCTCAGGCCGTCGGATGCAGGAGGCAGAGCCCTGGTGGCCGCATGGATGAATGACGGTAAGGATCACAGTTCACCACACAGATGGTGGAGGCTGTTACCCGCTCCCCCACCGCTTTTTATTCTGCCCTCCCTCGGAGGCAGTCACTTCTTGATTTTTTTTCTCAGTGCTCTGGCTCCCCACCCATTGCAGGCCACTCAGACTCCTGGAGGCAGCGTCAGAGGGGGCAAGACAGGACACCCTGGATGCTCCCCTCGCACCTGGTGCTCTCTTGGAATGCCTTCTCTGGGGTGTGGGGACAAGCTGGATTTTAAAGTGTTCCCCCAGGCCATAGTCAGCCATCGTCCATCTGCATGTGCAGATTCAAGGCAGCTCCACGTACCCCAAACTTTCACCATCCACCCGACAGAAGTCAGCCTGGCCGGGTAAACTGCCCGCAGCCCCCACCTGCTGTCCCATCACCTCTGGTCCTGCCCTGTGTTCTTGTTTTTGGTTCAGAAAAAGGTGCGAGGTAGCCCAGGCTATAGAAGTGTGGTTTTGTTCTCAGTGCCATTTCCATATGTGAGAAACCAGCTGCGCTAGCACTGGAACCTCTTACACTCCCTGATGCCCCGCCTTCCGCTCAGGCAGAGGGAGAGAATCAGTGCTCACAGCAGGATCGCAGCCTCCCCGTGCCCCCTGCCAACCCTGGGGCTGTGGGGCTGAGCCTTCCCTGTCTGCCCAGGGCCTCACTGCTCCACTGAGCCCAAGAGGGTGCCAGTCGCCATGATGTGCTGGGCAATGTCTGCACTGAGGGCGGCTGTTGGCAGAGCAGGCAGCCTGACACAGAAACAAGCTGCCTGCAGACCCCAGACAGACAGAAGGGCTGTGAAGCCCAGGGAGCTCAGGAAGGCTTCATAGGACCTGGAGCCTCTCCTGTCATCTGGGTCCCTGACGAGGACTCAGAGGGTACCTTATAAACTCTGAAGCTTTCAGGAGAGGAGAAGGATCTTTGAAATGGCCCAGAAGGGAGCTATATGGAGAACGTCACTGTGGGGAACATGTTTTCAGTATTCATTCATTCATTCATTCATACAAATGCAGAGGCCTGCCTGTATCAGCCCTCCATTCTGGACCAGGACCTGTATTAGACACAGGAAATAAAATGAGTGGTTGGATGTGGTCTCTGCTTAGAATCCAGTGAGGCAGATGCAAGTAAAATGAAAACATCGCCACGTGATTGAATTTCACAGTCACTTTTCAGCACCAATGACACGCTTTGTATGAGGTTCCTGGCTATGAAGGTGAGAAGGGCCTGGCAGCCACTTTCTCGGCACAGTCTGGACTCATGCTGGAGACTACGGTTAAGGCTGGTCCTGGGTGCTCTGAGAACTTGGGGAAGGGGTTGGCACTCCTGGAGGGAGGGTGATGGGCTCCACTTTTCAGAGGCGCTGACATCTAGGCCAGATCTTAAAAGGGGAGTGGGGGGTTTACAGAGAGGATAGATGGCTGGGGAGGGCATTTCAGACTGAGGGACGAGCCATGCAAAGGTACCGAGTCACACACACGGGCTGTGAAGTCGCTGGGCTCCCAAAAGCCCTGCAGTGAGCTGGGTGGGCTCACAGGGTTGAATCCTGAGCCAGTGGTGCATGGACTCACCTGAGCATCCCTGAGGGTGGAGGCTTCAGGAATGGTAGCGGTGCCTCTAAAAAAGGTGGTAGGCCAGGCACAGGAAGAACAGAGCTCGCCTTCCTTCAACCCTCCCCACATGCCCCTGGTGTTTCCTGTCACATGCTAGTGAGTGCACCTGCATCCTGAACCCGGAGCTGACCCGAGCGGGCACGCGGCCCGTGAACCTTCACACCCTAGCTCTGCCACAGTATCTGCCTCAGACTTTGAGCTTCGTAAATGGTTGTTGACCATGAATTGAAAACTGGACACCTTTCCATTCTCATGGAGGGCGGACCTTCTGGCAAGTCCTGAGTCCCTTTAAGGGAAGGAAACACACTATGGGAACAAAAGCTCGCCATGCACATCGAAGTGCTGTAGGGAATGGCTATCTGGAAATTAGGCTCTGAGGATTCAGAAGAGAATTGCTTCTCCATCCGGCCTGGCATGTATTATCAGGGGTCCTTGTTCTATCAACACTTATTCATTGAAAAGTTAAACACTGGAGAAAATTAAGCAAGATCTTTCAAGTTTTCAAAGTCACTCGGAGCCAATATTCAAAGGCAGCAAGTGCCTGGCATTTCATAGCTGTGGAATTAAACAAATGTAATTTGCACATCCTCTACAAGGTTTCATAATGAAATGTAGCTTTAAATATTACAGTCCCCAGAAAGATCCCAGCATTGCCACATAGAATAAATTAGATAAAAGCATCCTGGATGTCTCATTAATTTTTATCTACCTGAGAGACAAGATTTCTTTTGACATGTCTAAAGGCATTCAGTTAATGCCATTTGCATCTCAGCTGCCTCTGATGGATTCCAAGAGTGGGCTTCATTCTGACTTGAGTTTCAGAGTTCTCAGATGGTCTTTAAGATGTGGAGTGTCTCAGGGAAGGAAGAAAAGATATTAAATTATAACCAGAATTGTGAAGCTGTAGGGCAGTATCAGGACTGGAGGGAGGGCAGGGTGTGTGGCTCCTCTTGACTCCTCAGGCTGCTGGAGCTGCGTTCCTAACCCTTCCACCCTGTGACAGGCAGAGCAGGGTTCAGTTCTTGGCAGCCCAGATTCTGGTTACAATTTTAATGGTCATGAATTACGTGTTTTATGAGTGCATAGCTGCCCATCCCAAGGTACATCGGAAGTATTATTTCCAGAGAAGCAGTGTCATCTGGGGTACTACCCATGGATCTGAGGGCCTAGAAGGTTATGGTTTCAGTTTCTCTTCATAATAAGTGAGTTTGACTGATCACATTCATGGCCTCCTGGCACCTGTACGTGTGGCCATGAGGCTTTATAGTCCCCTCCCTCTCACTGTCGGCCTGGCCATGTGACAAAAGGGACAGTGGCAAGATTGACAAAAGCAAAGTCTTGACAAAGTGCGTATGCATTTCACTCTCTCGCTTCTCTGTCATTGCTATTAAAAACAAAAACAAACAAAAAAACAACAAAAAGAAAACCCACCCGGGCCCCCCAGAGAACGTGCCTGGGCTGGCCCACTAAAGAGAAGTGGGAGGTGGGAGATATGCATGTCTGAGCAGCTCGTGGGGAGGGGCCACACTGGCCCAGCTGAGGTCCATCTGGACTGGCCTGCAGCCAGCTGACCCTCAGATACGTGAGTGAGCCCAGCCAAAAGCCGTAGAGGTGTCTATTCCACTTGCAACAGAGTACAGACCCCCTCACCAGCCAACTCCACAAGTGAGGTGGAGTCAGTGCTTACTGTAGTTTGACAGTGGTTAATTACGGTCATAGCCAATGGGAAACTCACTGAAAATTTGAGCAAATCACATAAAAACTTGCATGCACACACACCCACACTTGTGTGCACATGTGTGTGTGCATGCATGCACACACACACACGCACACACCCATAACTTCTCTTTGGGTTGCTATGAGTGCCAAGATAATGTGCTTGGCACCGATTAGGTCTCCTGCAAATGAATTCTCTCTGCTTGTTGCCCTGTAGTCACATTCTCATAGGACTTTTCTTATTTTTCTCCTCGTCAACTGGTTCTCCATTTGCTATCTGATGAAATTCAGAATTACTAATGTGCTGTTCAAAAGATTCTGCCCTATGTCATTTTCTCTATTTCCACAATAGAGAAATAGACTCCTCAAGATTAGGTGGACAGGGCCACGTCAAAGCATAGGGAAAGGTGATCAATGGAATTTCAGTCAAGGTTCTGTGGACGGTGAAAGCAAAGTATGCAGCCACCTAAGCGAGCAAGCCTCAATATCAAAACGTATTACTTGGAGAAAGCTGGTCAAGGGATTGGCAAGGGGACAAATACAACGGATATTAAGGCAAGTGCTCAACTAGCAGATATGCTGGCGAATCAACTCACTGAGAAGATATGGGAAATAAATAAATAAGGACTTGTACCGTCTGGCTTGGGGTTTGGGGCCCCAAAGGGAGCATTGTAGTAGAGAGGTTTAATGAGACAGTAGACCAGTGTGGTAGCCTTACCTCCCTCCTCATGTTCTTAACCGTTCCAACAAGGAACAAAATATACACAGAGCTTTTTTTTTAAAAAAAAAAAAAAAAAAAAGTAAAATCGGCTGCGCACGGTGGCTCACGCCTGTAATCCCAGCACTTTGGGAGGCTGAGGCAGGTGGATCATGAGCTCAGGAGTTCAAGACCAGCCTGGCCAACATGGTGAATCCCCGTCTCTACTAAAAATACAAAAATTAGCTGGGTGTGGTGGCGCATGCCTGTAATCCCAGCTACTTGGGAGGCTGAGACAGGAGAATTACTTGAACCCTGGAGGCAGATGTTGCAGTGAGCCGAGATCGTGCTAATGCACTCCAGCCTGGATGACAGAGCAAGAATTGATCTCAAAAAAAAAAAAAGTAAAATCACCGTTTCTTCTCACATGAAACAGTTTGAGTCATACTAAATATAAGAGTAAAGTTCTTAAGAAATAGCCACACTATTGCCTTTGTTATATTAAAAAAATTATTTTGAAATAAATATAATTTCACACGACAGTGCAAAAGAATGTCCAGAGATATTTTAGGTACCTTTCACCCAGACTCTTGAAATGTTAACATCTTGCAGAACTATAGCACAGTATCCCAACCAGGAAATTAACATGATGCAACCCATCGAGTTTATTCAGATTTCACCAGTTACATGCATTTGTGTTTATGTAGCTCAGTGCCATTTTATCAAATGTGAAGCTTTGTGTAATCACCATCACAATCAGCATTCTTAACTGTAAAATCAGCACAATACTCCCTCATGTTACCCTACATAGCCACACACACCCAACCCCTTGACAACCACTACTCTGTTGTTCATATCTGCAACATTGTGATTTCATGAACATCATATATAAGTATTATTTTGAGATTTTTTTTCTCTCCTTCAACATACCTTCTATGAGGTGTATCCACATAGTTGTGTGTGTCAATATTCTGCTCCCTTTTTTGCTGAGTGACATTTCATGGTACAGATGTACTATTAATACAATAGATTTAACTATTCATCTACTGAAGGACATTTAGGTAGTTTCCAATTTGGGGCTATAAAGCTGTTATTAATATTTGTGTATAAGTTTCTCTCTGCAAATAACTTTTCATTTATCTAGGATATATGCCAAGGGAGCATTTGTGGGGTATTATGGAAAGCTTGGTTTTAATTTTAAAGAAATTTATAAACTATTTTCCAGAGTGGTTTTACTATTTTACATTCCTACCAGTAATGTATGAGAGATCCAGTTTCTCTGCATCCTCACCAGCACTTAGTGTTATTGATTTTTTATTTTAGTCATTCTGATGGTATGTATTAACACCTCACTTTAGTTTTAATTTGCATTTATCTAATGGCTAATGATGTTAAACATTTTCATGTGCCTATGTGGCATCTATATAATCTCTTCAGTGAAATGTCTGTACATTTCTTTGCCCATTTGCTTTTGAATTATTTGTGTTTTACGACTGAGTTTGAGAGGGATTTTTAAATGTATTCTAGACATGAGTCCTTTCTTGGATATGTAATTAGCAAATATTTTCTTCCAGTTTGTAATTTGTAACAGGGTCTTTCAGAGTCAGTTTTTAATTTTGATGAAGTTCAATTTATTTTTCCCCTTATGTATTGTGCATTTGACTTCAGGCTTAATATCATCTCCTGTATTTTATTCTAACAGTTTTACAGCTTTCTGTTTTACATTTAAGCATGGTGATCCATTTTGTTTTAATTTTTGTATAAGATACAAAGTTTAGCTCACGATTCCTTTTTTTGCCTGTGGATATCCAGTCGCCCTAGCAACACTTATTGAAAAGGTCAACCCTCCTCAACTGAGTTGTTTTTGTTCCTTTGCCAAAAATTAATGGGATATGTTTGTGTGGATCTTCTTCTGGACTTTCTGTTCTGTCTCATTGATCTGTATCTGTCCCTCTGCCAGCACCACAGTGTCTTGATTATTGTAGCTATACAGCAAGTCTTAACATTGGGAGAGCAATTTTCACTTTACCTCCTTCAGCTGTGTCCTGGATATTTAGACTGTTTCCCTTTCCATATAAATTTTAGCGCATGCTTGCCTATATCCTCAAAGCGCCTTGCTAGAATTTTGATATAAATTGTGTTAAGCCTACATATCAAAATGGGGAGAATTGCCTTCTGTATGATGTTAAGTCTTCCAACCCTGGGGCATTGTGTGTTTCATGAAGCACTTACGTCTTTGGTTTCTGTCATCAGCATTTTATAATTTTCATCTCACAAATCCTGTACATGTTTATCCTATTTATACCTCAGTATTTCATTTTTTTAGAAAGCATTGCATTTGATATGCATTCTCATTTTTTTATTGTCAGTATTTAAAAATTGAATTGTGTTTTGCATGTTTATCTCATATCTTGTGACCTTGCTGAACTTATTTATTAGTTCTGGAAAATTCATTGTTGTTGATATTGTAAAATTCCTTAGTATATTCTATGTAGGCAATCGTATTGTCTACAAATCAAGAATGTTTTATTTCGTCTCTTCCATTTTATATGCTGTTTATTTCTTTCCTATGACTTACTTTGATGGCAAAATCTTCTAGAACCATGTTTAATCTGCGTGGTATTCAGGATATCCTCATCCCCTTCCCAATGTTAAAGAAAAAGCATCAATCTTTTACTACCAAGTATAATGGTAGCTGTAGATTTCTGCAAGTGCTCTGAGCTTGAGAAAAGTTGCCTCTGTTCCTAGTGTAATTAGAGTTTTTATCATGACTGAATTCGAATTTTGTCAAATGGTTTTTCCACATCAATTGATATGTTTACATTTTTTTCTTTACCCTGTTAATATGATCAGTTATATATATGTATATTTTTAAATCAAACTAGTCTTGCATATCTGGAATATAGTCCACTGGTAGAAGGTACAGGATTGTATATATGTTGATGGATAAGGTATGGTAAATTTTTATTAAGGATTTTTGCATCTATAGTCTTGAGAGATATTGTTCTCCAGGTGTGTGTGTGTGTGTGTGTGTGTGTGCGTGCACGCGCGCACCAGTGCCTGAGTGTGTGCATTAATGTGTGTATGTGTGCTGTTTGTCTTGGTAACAGGATAATTCTGACCACATAAAATGAGTTTTGAAGGGTTCGCTTCCCTTCTATTTTCTAGAATAGGTGGTACAAAATAATGTTAATTCTTTTAAATGGTTGGTAAAATTCTGCAGGGAGACCATCTGGACCTGAAGACTTAGAGGACGGGGTAATTACAAATTCAATTGGTGTGATGGTTATAGGACTATTCAAGTTATCTTTTCATATTGACTGAGTTTAGGTAATCTACAGTTTCTTTATTAATTGGTCCTTATCTTCTAAGTTGTCTAGTTTGTAAGCTAGAATTTGTTCACAGTATTCATTTATTATGCTTTTGATGTCTACAGGATCTGTTGTGATATCTTCTATTTTAATATTGATGTTTTGCTTTTTTTAAAAAAAACTTTGTCAATCTTGTTAAAGTTTTATCAACTTTTTTTGAAATTTTAGTACAAACCTTTTTGACTTATTGATTTTCTCTGTTGTTTTCCTGTTTTCCAAATGTATTCATTTCTGCCTGTCTTTTTTTCTTTTCCCCTCCTTTGAGTTTATTTTGTTCTTCTTTTTCTAGCTTTGAGGTAGAAATGTATTTTGTTGACATGAAGTCTTTCTTCTTCTCTAATGTAATTATTCAGTGATATTAGCTGCCTTTTGCAGATTTTGATACACTGTGCTTTACTTTAATTTCATCCTATGCATATCTTTTTGAGACTTTCTTCTGGGAATTCTTAGAAGTGTGTTGCTTTTCCGAGTTTGGGGAGTTTTCCTTTAGTCTTTCTGTTTTTTTATTTCTAATTTAATTATCTTAATGTTAGAGAACTTACTCTGTATTATTTCAATTACTTTTTTATATCATTAAGGTCTGTTTTATGACTAGAATATGGTCTATCTTGGTGAATGGGCAGTTTTAAAGAATGTGTTCTGTTATTGGATGGAGTGTTCCACAAATATCAGTTAGATTTTGACAGCTCAGTGTTGTCCAATTCTTCCATATCCGTGCTGGTTTCTCTCTAGCAGTTTTCCAGTTCCTGAAAGGGGAGTGTTGAAGTCTCCAACTATGCATGAAGATTTGTCTACGTCTCCTTTCAAATCTACCAGTGTTCTGTTTCATGCATTCTGAAGCTGTATTGTTTGCTGTTTATAGTTTTAGGATAATTATATGTTCTTGGTGGGTGGATCTATTTTTCTTTTTTTGAGGGGGACGGAGTGTTGCTCTGTTGCCCAGACTGGAGTGCGGTGGCACTATCTTGGCTCACTACAACCTCCGCCTCCCGGGTTCAAGCGATTCTCCTGTCTCAGCCTCCCGAGTAGCTGGGATAACAGGCACTCACCACCATGCCCGGCTAATTTTGTGTGTGTGTGTGTGTGTATTTTTAGTAGAAATGGGGTTTCACCACATTGGCAAGGCTGGTCTCGAACTCCTGACCTCAGGTGGTCCGCCTGCCTCAGCCTCCCAAAGTGCTCGGGTTACAGGCTTGAGCCACCGTGCCTGGCAGATGGATCTGTTTTTATCATTAGGCAGCGTTGTGTTTGTCTCTAATACTTTTCTTTAATCTGAAATTAATATAATATTAATATAGACATAACTTTTTTCTTTGTTTACATTATATATCTTCTTCCCTCATTTTACTTTCAACCTACTTATGACATTATGTTTGAGCTTTGAGTTTCTTGTATATAGCATATGGCTGGATTGTGTTTATTTCATCCACTCTGACAATCTCTTTCTTTTAATTGTTGTTTTAGGCCATTTACAAGATATAATTATTGATATCTTAGACATACATTTGCCATTTTATCAATTGCCTTTGTTTAATCCTTACATTTCTTTTTTCTTGAGTCTGCTACTAGAACATTTCTGAGAATTTTATTTTGATTTATTTACAATGATTTTGAGCATGGCAGTTTGCATATTATTCTTAGCAGTTGTTTTATTTATTGCTATTTACATGTGTAAATGATTACAGCCTACTGGTGTCCATGTATTACCATTTTGTGAGAAGTATAGAAACCTGACTTCCATTTAAGTTGCTTTACTTCATGACTTTTTACATAAAATTGCCTTGACGTTTTACTGCATTGAGCATCATATCAGATATTGTTATAACTTTTGCTACAACCATAAAACATTATCAAAGAAACTCATAAGAAGGACAGTCTATTATGTTTGCTTCTACTTTTACAAATTCCATTATTCGTTTTTTCCTTTCTGGAGGCCCCAGGCTTCTCCTTTTCTTTTTTTTCCCTTTTGTTGGTAAATCTTTCTTTAGCTATTTTTAAGGGAAGTTCTGTTAGTAATAAGTCCTCGTACCTTTTCTTCATCTGAGAGTATCTTCCCTTAATTCCTGAAGGTTGTTTTCATCAATATAGGATTTTCAATTGACAGTTCATTTTTTTTAAGCACTTGAAAAATGTTGAGCCATTTCCTCTGGCCTCCGTTGTTTCAGATGAGAAATTTGCGCTCATTCAAATTGTATTCTCCTATGGGAAGTGCATCACTCTTCTTTGGTTGCTTCAGAAGTTTAAATATGATGTACATGGAATGAATTTCTATGAGTTTATCTTACTTGGGGCCCTCTCTGCATCTCGGATCTGTGGGTTTATGTCTGATGCCATATTTGGGGAATTTTGAAATGTTTTATTTTATCAAATACTTTTCAGCCACAAATTTGTACTTCTCTTCTTCCCCAACTCTGATACAAATCTACATCATTGCTTTAGTTGTCCCACGGACTCTTTAGACTGTTCAAGATTTTTCAGTCTATATTCTCTCTGTTTAGATTAAACAAATACTATTGACCTATTTCCAAATTCACTGATTCTATGATCTGTCATCTTGACTATAATATTTTGTCCATCCAGCTGTTTTTACATTTATTTTCAGTTTTTAAATTTTCACTTGATTTTTATAAAATTTATGTTTTTGATATTTTTCTACTTTTTTATTTGTTTCCAGAGATTTGTAATTGACTGTTGAATAATATTTAAGGATCAGCTTTAAAGTCGTTGTGAGATGATTTCAACATCCAATGCATTTTGGTTGGCACTGTTTGATTGTCTTTCTCATTCCACTTGAGGTATCCCAGCTTTTTTCATAAGTGATTTTTCTATGATATTCTATACATTTTGTCTATTGTGTTGGGAGACTCTTGATCCTATTAAATCTCCTATTTCAGTGGATAGTTGGTCCATTTATTCCCCTCTGCTTTATTCTTTAGGTGTTAGTGCTCCCCTTCATTCCCTACTGATGCTGGGAGGCACTTAGTGGGAGTGGCCCAGGGATGTGGAGGCACTTCCCTGGGTCACCTGTTGCCACTGAGTGACATTCTGAGAAAAGGAAGGGCAGAAGCCACTAGGCCTGAGTCTCCTCATGCCACTGCATGTAGGGCATTCCTGTTGCTTCCACTGTGGGTAGATCAGTTCTCCTTCCAGTGCACTGGTTGAGTAGCATGGGCTGGGATGACCAAGGCTTTGCTGCTGCTGCTGGATTGGACCCCAGGGCATAGGTTATGCAATAAGAGGGGAAGGTTGGGGCAGATCAGACCACCGTTCAGGGCTCCGGGTTGAAGCAGGGGTTGGGGGTCCACACTTGGTCTTGGTTGACTCCCCCCTTTCCCACCCCTTTGGTCGGAGAGAGGCTTTCTTTTCCTTTGTAGGGAGAGTTAGTGTATCAGGCCTCCCTGACACTCCATCCAGAGTTACATGGCAGATAAAAAGAAAACCCCCATAATTCACATCACTGTGGTTGATCAAGCCCTACGGTCCTTCCTTAGTAAGTTCAACTTCTTTCCCACCTTCAGAATCGTCTTATTTTATGTTGTGTAATATCCAGGGTATTTAGTAGTTGTATTTACAAGAGAGATGCAGACAAGAATTTGCATCTGGCATAGGTGCCAGTAAAAATGTACCTATGCCATCTTGTTCTGGAACTGGGCAGGAATATCTTTTGCCCTTTGTAAAGATAAAAACACTCAGCCTAGTATGAGAAGTGGGTGAGACTCTCATTTAGTTGCTGGACTTAAATAAAAACCCTATATATTTTCCATTTCTCAAGAAAGAGTGAGGGAAAGATTACTTATCTAAAATAATTACCAAAATCTCTACCCAGCCTTGTTTTGCAAAATCTGTCATTAAATAATGATTTTTTTCCTTGAGCTGATATGTGCGTTTCTTCAGTTATCTTGCTTTATAATGACGCTATACCTTTAAGTGATTAACATTATGATAAAAATAGTTATTTGGCCACTATGGTCACATCCAGTTGAATTTTGTGAGTTTTAATGTAAAGGGGAATGCTAATTCTTTCCAGAAGTCCATATTGATGGTTCCTGGGAAACAAGAAGACAAAATAAGGCCACGAATGTCAGAAACAGTAGTGAGAGAAAGACTGTTGGAAGAAAACTATGAAGGCAACAGAGTCTGACTCCAAATTCTCTTGGGCTCCACCCTGCTCAGGGTGGGAAGAGGGATTGTCTCCAGCCCTCAGGAGCCCCTCAGCATTCCCTACCACATAACCAGTTTTATTTTCTTATTAGGGGATCTTATTATCCGGTATGTTGGAATGCATTTATGTGTTTGTGCTCTGTCTCCCTGCGTTGGCATAAGCCCGATGGATGCAGGACCCTTGTCTAACTACTATAACTTTTGCACCCAGAAGCGGACCTCAAACATTAGAGCAATGAGAAGCGCTTAAAAACTCTGGCACCTATAGCTTCAGCAAGCATTAAACACAGCCAATTCCACTGAACACGTTAAACATAGCCTAGTTCCTACAAGCATTGACGTGAAACTCCACACTGAAGGCCTGTTTACCTCAGTGTCAATTACTCACTATAAGATGTCTGCTCTCAACAAAAGAATTACAAGTCATGACAAATGGCAAGAAAAAAAATAGTCTGAAGAGACAATGCAAGCCTCAAAGCCAAACTCAGATGGGACACCCATGCAGACATTATCAGGGAATTTAAAATAATTATGATTAATATGTTAAAGGTGACAATGAAAAAATAATATGCAAGATCAGATAGGAAATGTCAGTAGAGAAATGGAAACTGTGAGAAATAATCTAAAGAAAAATTTTGAAATCAAAATAACAATAACAAAAATGAAGAATATCTCCAATGGGCTCATCAATTGACTCAACTGATGTAAAAAATTAGTAAATTTTTAAAAAGGTTAATGGAAACTTTCTAGCTGTAGCAAAAGTAAAATACAAAAAGATAAACAAACATAATCCTGTGAAACCCAAGAACTGTGGGTGTTATTAAAAGGTGTAACATACATGTAATTGAGATGCCAGAAATAGAAAAAGAGAGAACAAACCGGAAGAAATACTTGAAGTAATAATGGCTAAGAGTTTTCCAGAATTTACAGGCACCAAAACACACATCAAGGAAGATCAGAGAACACCAAAGACACTGAGAGAATCTTGAATAAAGCCAGGAAAAGAAAAAGCCCACCTTACTGATATAGAAATAAGAATTAAAATGACATCAGACTTCTCTTAAGAAACCATACAAGCAAGAAGAATGTGGGGTGAAATATGTAATATGTAGGGTGGAAATACACCATCACAGAATTTTATAACAAGTGAAATTATATTTCAAAAATAAAGGAGAAATAAAGATTTCCTCAAACAGTAGCTGAAAGAATCCATTGTCAGCAGATGTTCTCCACAAGAAATGACAAAACAAGTTTTCCAGACGAAGAAAAAATGAATAGGCAGAAACTAGGATCCACTTACAGCAACAAAGAGTATCAGAGAATTAATAAATGAAGGTAAAATAAAATATGTCATTGTTCTTATTCTTCATTGATCTAAAAGCAATATACTTAAAGCTATATACTTAATATATAGTAGCAGTGATATACTAGATTATTTCAGCATATGAAGAACTGAAATGAGTGACAACAATGGTCCAAGGGATGGGAGGGGAAATTGTGAATATAAGGTACCTACACTCCATGTTCAGTGGTACAGGGCTAGTTGAAGGTGGACTTATATGTGTAAAAGTGTATACCGCAGGCTGGTGACAGTGGCTCATGCCTGTAATGCCAGTGTTTGGGAGGCCAATATGGGAGGATTGCTTGAGCCCAGGAATTCAAGACCAGCCTGAGCAACAGAGTGAGACCCCATCTCTACAAATAATAATAATAATAATAAATAATTAGCTGTGTACGGTGGCATGCCTGTAGTCCCAGCTACTCGGGATGCTGAGGTGGGAGGATCGCTTCAGCCCAGGACTTGGAGACTGCAGTGAGTTAAGATAGCACCACTGTACTCCAGCCTGGGGGACAGAGCAGGAGCTTGTCTCAAAAAAAAAAAAAAAAAAAAAAAAAGTCAGACACAGTGGCTCACACCTGTAATCCCAGCACTTTGGGAGGCTGAGGCGGGTGGATCACCTGAGGTTAGGAGTTCAAGACCAGCCTGACTGACATGGTGAAACCTTGTCTTTACTAAAAATACAAAAAAAAAAATTGGCTGGGCATGGTGGCACATGCCTGTAATCCCAGCTACTTGAGAGGTTGAGGCAGGAGAATCGCTGGAACCCGACAGGCACCAGTTGCAGTGAGCTGAGGTCACGCCATTGCACTCCAGCCTGGGGGACGAGCAAATAAAAAGTATATTGCAAACTCTAGGAAAGTCACTATTTTTAAAAAATATATAAATGATATACTGAGAGAAGATAATGTGAAGTCATATAAAATGTTCAATTAAAACAAGAGAAGGCAGAAAAACAGAAAAAAAATAAAAAGCAAATGCAGCAAATTAAAATAGTTACAAACTAGAAGATCTTAATCTAGCTGCATTGAGAATCACTTAAAATGTGAATGATCTAAATAAACCAACTAAAACTCAGAGATTGTCAGAGAGGATTGAAGTAAACTATGTGTTGACTATAAGAATCTCATTTTAAGTATCACAATTCAGGTTAATAGTAAACAGATTGAGTGACATATGCCCTACTAACACCAATCAAGAGAAAACTGCAGTAGCTATATTAATTTAAGACAAAGCTGACTTCAGAACAAGAAAGATAATCAAAGTTAAAGAGGGGTGTTATTTAATTACAGAGGGGTTAATTCTCTAAGAAAACATAAAATTCCTAAGTGTGTTTGCGTCTAATAAAAGAACATCAAAATATGTGAACAAACCCTGATAGAAGCGAAAGGGAAAACAGACTAATCCATTGTAATAGTTGGTTATTTTAACACCCCTTTTTCTGTCAATAACACCCCTCTGTCAATAAGGTATAGATGACAAATGCCATGAATATACTTAATCTACTTGACATTTATAGAATAGTTTATACACCCACAGCAAAATACTCATGACTGTCAAGTTAATATGAAACTTCCATCAAGATAGACCATATTCTGGGCCATACAAAAACACCAAAGCAAACTTAAAATAATAGAAGTCATACAAGTGATGTTCTCAGATGACATTGGAAGTAATTAAGAAATCACCAGTCAAACCATAGCTGGAAAATCCCTCAAATACTTGGAGATTAAACAACACACCTCTAAATAACAGTAAATAAGTACAGAAGAAAGAAAATAATAAAAATTAGAGGAAAATCAATGAAATTGGAAATAAGAAAACAATGTTTTTAAAAAAAACAACAAAATGAAAAGCTAGGTCTTTCAAAAAAAATACCCAATTGAAAGTCCTCTTGCCAAGCCAATCAAGAGATAAAGAGTGAAGACACGAGCTACTAATAGCAGAAATGAAAGACCTTCACCATGGCTGATCCCATGCCACAAAAAGTCAAAAGGGGACAGATACTATGAACAACTTTATGCCCACAAATTTTATAACCTAGATAAAATGGCCAATTCATGGGAAGAACAAAACTACTAAAATCCACATAAGGTTAAATAGATAGCTTGAACACTCTACATCTTTTCTTTTTTTTTTTTTCTGGAGACAGAGTCTTGCTCTGCCACCCAGGCTAGAGTGTAGAGGCGCAATCTCGGCTCACTGCGACCTCTGCCTAACAGGTTCAAGCAATTCTCCCACCTCAGCCTCACAAGTAGCTGGGATTACAGGTGCGTGCCACCACGCCAGCTAATTTTTGTATTTTTAGTAGAGACAGGGTTTCGCAATGTTGGCCAAGCTGGTCTCAAACTCCTGACCTCAAATATCTACCCGCCTTCACCTCCCAAAGTGCTGGGATTACAGGAGCGAGCCACTGTGCTGGGCTAATAGTCTGCATCTCTTAAAGAAATGAAATTAATAATTAAAAACCTTCAAGATACCTGAGGCCCAAAAAATTTTATTAAAGAATTCTATCTAATATTAAAGGAAGAACCAATACCAATTCTCCACAATATCTCAGATAATATGGGTAAGAACACTTTCCAACTCATTTTTTGACTCCAGAATTACTCTAATAACAAAACCATATAAATACACCATAAGAAAACTACAGCTGCTAATAAAATATTAGCAAATAAAATCCAGCAATACAATATACTTGTGTGTATATATATTATATACTTATATATATAATATACAATATATAAAAAATATGTGTGTGTGCGTGCACATGTGTATGTGCGTGTGTGTGTGAGAGAGAGAGATAACATATTATAGCCAAATGTGGCTCATTTCAGGAATGCAAGCCTGCTATGACATTAGTAAACAATGTAATACATTATATTAACAGACTAAATAAGAAAAATATATTATCATACCAATAGATGCAGTAAAAGCATTTGACATAATTCAACACACATTCATAATTTTAAAACAAAACTGTAAGAAAACTAGAAATAGAAAGGTCTGTCTTTAAAATAATAAAGAAACACACAAAATCATACACCTAACATCATATTTGAAGTTGAGGAACTGAAGACTTTCCTGTTAAGGTAGAGAAAAAGCCAAGGATGTCTTCTCTTAGCTCACCAATTCAACATTGTTCCAGAAGTCCTATCAAGTGCAGTAAGCCAAGAAAAGGAAATAAAAAGAAAAAAGGTTGGAAAGGAAGAAATAAAACTGCATTTATTCCCTGGTAGCATTATTGTCCATGTAGAAAACCACCAAGAGTCTACTAAAAAACTCCTAGAAATAATAAGCAAGTAAAACAAGGTTGCAGGATACAAGATCAATACATAATATATAATTGCCTTCCCATATCCCGGTAATGAACAACTGGAATTCAAAATTGAAGAAACATTATCTTTTACAAAAGCAACAAAAATGGAGTGCTCAAGTATAAATCTAACAAAATGTGCATAGGATCCATATGCAGAACACTACGAAACACTGAAAAAATGAACCTAGACATAGACCTAAAATCTTTTGCAAAAATGAACCAAAAATGGATCACAGATCTAAAAGTAATACACAAAAGTATAAAACTTCCTTAACAAAACATAGGAAAAAAAATCGATATGACTTTGGTAATGATTTTAAAATAAATGCCAAAAGTATTGTCCATGAAATAATAAATGGGCTACGTTATATTAATAAATATGCCATGTTAAATGAAATAAGACAGGCACAGAAGAACAAATATCACATGATATTTGTCTTTCATTCACTCATACGCAGAATCTAAAGAAGTTGATCCCACGGAAGTAGTGAGTAGAATAGTGGTTACCAGAGGCTGGGGAAGGGTTGGGGAAGGGGGTATTACTAGGGAAAGATTGGCCAATGGGTACAAAGTTACAATTACAGTTACAGTTACATAGGGGAGAATAATTTCTGGTTCAAAGTAGGATGACTATGGTGAACAATAACGTATATTGCAAAATAAATAGAAGAGAGAATTTTGAATGTTCTCACCACAAAGAATGATAATGCATTAGGTGGTGGATGTGCTAAATACTCTTATTTGATTTTTATGCAGTGTATATATGTGTCGAAATATCACTCCATATCCCACAAATATATAAAATTATTAATGTGACAATAAAAACAAAATAAATATAGATAGATAAGTTGAAGTTTATTAAAATTAAAAAAATGTATAGTCTCCAAGGACATGGTTGAAAAAAGACAATTAATGATGGTGTTGAGAAATGACAAGTAGCTTGGAGAAAATAATTAGAAGACATGTATCTGTATAGGATCTGGATGATACTGTATGATACTGTAAAGCTAGACACATGGCAACACACATTTGTCGAAACTTACGGAACTGATAGCACAAAAAGTGAAGCCTAGCGCACACACACTTAAAAAAAAAGTCATTTAGAGCAGGGTGTGGTAGCATGCACTTATAGTCCCAGCCACTTGGGAGGCTGAGGCAGGAGGATCGATTGAGCCCAGGAATTCCAGACTGCAGTGGGCTGTGATCACACCTGTGAATTGTCACTGCACTCCAGCCTGGGCAACATAGAGAGACCCTGTCTCTAAAATAAAACAAAACAATCATTTAGGAAGTTAGGGTATCCCAGAACGGAATGCAGATGGTGGTAACAGAGTCTAACTGTATTACGAATATATAACACATCCTTATTGAAAGAGGTATGGGAAAAAGTGCTGACCTGATTACCTTTGGAAATAAGTGAAGACAGGAGGACTAAAGGCAAAAAAGACAGTGCATAAGCACTCTACTCTAATTGGTAAATTTGATTTTCACAGAGTTCCAGTTAACAGTTCTGAAACCACTATGCATACTGGAATTGAAGTACAGGGATAGTAGATGGTGAGAGCCAGTTTTCTTGCTTTTGGAGAGGGAGGTTATAGGAAAGAAAGGCTGGAATGGGCCGTGTGGACACGTGGTATTTCCTTGGCATTGGAGACAGCAGTTGAAACTAATGTTTAGCTTGATATCCATACAGATGATTTCATATAGAAATGTTTGTAGATAAATCACTGCTCAAGGAAATAAAAGGACACAAACAAATGGGAAAAAATTCCATGCTTATGGACAGGAAGAATCAATATCATGAATTGGCCATACTGCCCACAGTAATTTCAGTAAGATTCAATGCTATTCCCATCAAGCTACCATTGACTTTCTTCACAGAATTAGAAAAAAACTACTTTAAATTTCATATGGAACCAAAAAAGAGCCTGTATAGCCAAGACAATCTTAAGTAAAAAGAACAAAGCTGGAAGCATCATGCTACCTGACTTCAAACTATACTACAAGGGTACAGTAACCAAAACAGCATAGCACTGGTACCAAAACAGATATAGAGACCCATAGAACAGAACAGAGGTCTCAGAAATAACACCACACATCTACAACTATCTGATCTTTAACAAACATGACAAAAGCAAGCAATGAAGAAAGGAATCCCTATTTAATAAATGGTGTTGGGAAAACTGGCTAGCCATATGTAGACAACTGAAACTGGACCCCTTCCTTACACCTTATACAAATATTAACTCAAGATGGATTAAAGACCTAAACATAATACCTGAAACCATAAAAATCCTAGAAGAAAACCTAGGTGATACCATTCAGGACAGAGGTATGGGCAAAGACTTAATAACTAAAACACCAAAAACAATGGCAACAAAAGCCAAAATTGACAAATGAGATCTAATTAAACTAAAGAGCTTCTGCATAGCAAAAGAAATTATCATCAGAGTGAACAGGCAAACTATAGAATGGGAGAAACATTTTGCAATCTATTCATCTGACAAAGGTCTAATATCCAGAATTTACAAGGAACTTAAACCAATTTACAAGAAAGAAACAAAAAAACCCATCAAAAAGTGAGTGAAGGATATGAACAGACACTTCTCAAAAGAAGACATTTATGTGGCCAACAAACACATGAAAAAAAAGTGTGTCATCACTGGTCATTAGAGAAATGCAAATAAAAACCACCATGATATACCATCTCATGCCAGTTAGAATAGCAATCATTAAAAGATCAGGAAGCAACAGATACTGGAGAAGATGTGGAGAAATAGGAACATTTTTACACTGTTGGTGGGAGTATAAATTAGTTCATCCATTGTGGAAGACAATGTGGCGATTCCTCAAGGATCTGGAGCCAAAAATATCATTTGACCCAGCAATCTCATTACTGGGTATCTACCCGAAGGATTATAAATCATAAATCATTCTACTATAAAGACACATGCACACATATGCTTATTTCAGCACTATTTACAAAAGCAAAGACTTGGAACCAACTCAAATGCTCATCAATAATAGACTGAATAAAGAAAATGTGGTACATATACACCATGGAATACTATGTAGCCATAAAAAAGAATGAGTTCATGTCCTTTTCAGGGACATGGATGAAGCTGGAAACCATCATTCTCAGCAAACTAACACAGGAACAGAAAACCAAACACTGCATATTCTCACTCGTAAGTGGGAGTTGAACAATAAGAACACGTGGACACAGGGAGGAAAACATCACACACCGGGGCCTGTTGCGGGGTGGGGGCAAAGGGAGGGAGGGCATTAGGATAAATACCTAAGGCATGCAGGGCTTAAAACCTAGATGATGGGTTGATGGGAGCAGCACACCAGCGTGGCACATGTATACCTATGTAACAGACCTGCATGTTCTGCACATGTATTCCAAAACTTAAAGTATAATTTAAGAAAAAAAAAAATGTTTGTAGATATGTGTATGTGCACAAGGCTGTATATGCATGGAAATTTCCTTGCTAGATCAACTGAGAGGGCCTAGAAGCAACTATACCTGACTAGTAATGAGCATAGCCAGTCCCTAGGTCTGATTTATACTATGATTCTCCAATAAAGTAAAGCAGGGATCCTTGGAGAAATGGCTGTTTCTAGGGATGATATAATACAAGAATATGCAATATCGGTCTGGAGCATCTTGTAATGCCAGAAGTTCTCAAAAACCTATAAACCCACACAGATAGAGTATATCAAGGGAGCACAGAAACCAACTGAAAGAGCTCCCAGTGGTCAAAGCTGGAACAATTAGAGCAGCACAATAAAGAATGCAGTATACAATTTTTAGCTTAAAATATAAAATAAATATCCATGAGTCCATACTCATATAAAGAAATTATTGAATAAATATGGGGAGAGTCCAATCTCTTGCACAGAGTAATTTCAAAAATTGTATGTAGATATTCCCCTAAAGTATGTGGGCTGCTCATAGTGGCTTCCTGTCAAAGGAATATGGAAATATGGAAAGGGGAAAAATAAGAGTAACTTTAGAGTGGAGAAACCTCTCAAACACTCTCAGCCAGGTGGTCAAGGTCAACATCAACAGTAATAGGTATAGGTCAGGTTGGAATAATGGAGTCTTGATATGATGTATCTCTCTGGTCTTCTTCCCATAAATCCATCCATCCATACATATATAAATCCAGTCTGATTTGAGAAAAGCAGCAGACAAAATCTAACAGAGGGTATTCTACAAAATACCCTACCAGGACTCCCCGTGAGTATGGATAAAGAATGTTTTGAAAATTCAGTTAATATGCGTAACATAACAGATGAAGATAAAGCCCAAATCAGAAGCCCAAAGAAAGTAGCAGAAGGAAAACAGAAATAGAGCAAAAAATAAGAAAAATATAAAAGGAGAAACTTCATTAAAAAATCAAGTGTAATAGTCAATTTATTATTTTATTTAACAACTATTTAGTGAGAGGTGACTCTGTGTCAGGCAATCTTCCAGCACTAGGAAGAAAGCAGAGAAAATATGATACAAATACCACTGACCTCAAGGATCGGTGTGCTGGGTAGGAAGACAAGTCATCACCATCATTAAGTCAATAGTAGATTGATTAGTTAATGATTAGTACCATGGAGAAGAAACGTGCAAGGAAGGCGGTGTTATTTTTAATCAAGTCTTCATGAAAGCCTCTCTGAAACTAATATTTGAGCAAAGAACAGGCAGGAGGATCCGTAGGGGTAAAGCCTCCGGCTGAGCTTATGCTTGCTATGTTTAAGGAGCAGTAGGGAGGCCTGGACGGCAATGCAGTCTGCAGATCCACAGGTACCAGCGTGACTGGCATCCATACACCCACCTTTACACAAGAGGGTTGGACCACATCAGAGATGGCAAATATGTAACATGCTCCCTGCAGCTTTCATCTCAGCCAGCACTAGAGACAATCCTGGTAAGTCACACTCCCTTTTCCAGGTGCACCCTCAAAACCCATTGCCATCAGTGCTGCAGCCCACTGCCACCTACAGTCCAGAGGAGACAGCGTTCCCTTCTACAATGCTATGGCTTTCTTGAAGGAAGAGGGAAATGTATGAACTCAGTAGTTATCTGTCATCCGGGAGTGTCTTGAAGAAACTGAAATGAATGAATGGGGGTGAATTAGAATAGGAGGAAGAAGAAAGTAGACACCATGTGTAATAGCCAAGGCAGCAGCTTTGAGAGGTAACAGAACACGCCCAAGTTGAGCATTCTCCAGGGTAGACTCTTGGGACACTGAAGGTTCAGAGAAAGCAGATAGTGAATGTCCCATTGTCCAAAACATCTGCAAGCTCCAGGCCTAGAACTTCCCATTTGGCCCCCTCACTTTGCGGTGTCTTTCTTCACTTTGTGACAGCACTGCTGTTCACTCTCCTTGTGTCTTCTTTAATATATCAAGTCACCACAGCCTTCTATTGCAAAACACTGCTGTTACTGAAGAAACAAATCTGTCCTTCTTTATTTGCATTCCAAACACTGAGTAGAATAATTATATCAATTATAATTTCTCCCCGTTTGACACAGAATAAAAGAGATGAAAACATTGCAAGGCAATGTCATTACATTATGGCCCTCCTGAGTAAGGGCTTAATTGGTGGTAAAATAAAACCTAGTACTAGGTATCTAAAGCCTTTTCTACTAATACCAAATTGCTTTTTCCCAGGGAGGACAGACAGGTACAATTTGATGTCTAGGAGGAAAAAAAAGTGACTTCCCTTCTGCACGTGGAGCAGAGCACAACAGCCTTTGTATGTATATTTAAAGCAAAATTTAAAAAGGGATTCTGTACGTTGAAATGGTAGCCATGCCTCTACCCCATCTGAGGGTGTTACCCCTGCATTGCCTGAGGAAACTGCAATGTCCTCCCCTGAGGCAGCTGCCATGAAAGATGGTCCACCCCTCTTTGCTTCTAGACTTATAATTCAACTAAAGTCCCAACAGGTTCATAAATGTGAGGAGATGCATTATACTCACCTATTTGATTTTTCGATCAAACAACTAACAGATTTTTCTAATTATATAGGCAGATATTTGGGAAGCTGTGTGGGAATGGATATTGAGGGTGTGGGATAATGGTGAAAGAAACATAAAGTTGGATCAAAACAAACTTATCGATATGAGCCGACTAAGCAGAGATTCTGCATTTACTGTTGCAGCTTAGGGAGTTAGAAAAAGGGCACTGATTGTTTGGTTGGTTGGCTGAAATATGAATCAAGAGATGGCCCACCATAAGCAAGTTGGAGATGCCTGACCTTCCTTGTTTTAATGTAGAGACAGGGATTCAAAGACTTAGGGAGATTGGAATGCTACAGTGGACTTGTCATTTTAGACCTACCCACCCATACTGGGAGGGTCCAGAAATCATACTTTTGACCAGTACTATGGGAAATAAATTTGTAAGGGGATCCCTGGTGTCCTTGAAAAGCTCAATGATCACTCTTCTCCATAGGCCAGACCTCACAGTGGAAACCGCAGTCACTCAATTGAAAAACTTAAATACAATGGGAGTAATTGGATCTTGGGGTGCAAGGGGCTGAGTGGGAAACTCAGCCTCCAAGGGTGGGGTGAGGGTGGGTACCTTGATGGACAGTAGAGTCAGAGCAGCAATCAGAATAGTCTGACTCATACGAACCTTTGGTGTTGGCTACTTGATTGTGGTGGCCCCAGAAGTGACACAGAGAAGAAGCCTACTAAATCCTTACTTGTTCTGTATACGCAGAAAAGTTCTAGATTAAGTGTGAACAAAAGTCTTACTTGAATCATAAAATCAGAGACTTACTGCTGCTCAACAAATTCCCAGAATTGAGCCAGGTTACAGACCTAGAGCCCGTCGAATGCAGGGGAGGCTGGGTTCTCTCGTGGAAAGAAACAGTACGCTACCAAAAAAAAATACTCTTGATCTTTATCCAAGCCTTTCCCAAAGAGACCTAAAGACTTTTACCAGGGTAACTGTGCATTGGGGAAGAAAGAACAACCAGTTCAGGGACCACTCGATCCTGCTCTGAACTGACACTGATTCCAGGAGATCCAAAACATCTCTGTGGGCCTCCAGTCAGAATAGGGGCTTATGGAGGTTGGTTAATCAATGAAATTTTAGCTCAGGTCCATCTCACAGTGGGCCCAGTAGGTCCTCAAACTCATTCTATGTTATTTCCCCAGTTCCAGAATGCATAGTTGCACTAGGCATACTCTGTGGTTGGAAGAATCCCCACGTCGGTTCCCTGACCTGTGGAGTGAGGGATATTATGATGAGAAATTCTAAATGGAAGCCACTAGAACTGCCTCTGTGTAGGAAAATAGCAGTCCAAAATCAATGCTGCATTCCTTGGAGGGCTCAAAGAAACCAGTGCCACCACCAGAATTTGAAAGATGTAGAAGTTATGATTTCTACCACCTCCGCATTCAACTCATCCATGCAGCCTGTCTGGAGCACAGATGGGTCTCAGAGAATGACTGAACTATTGTAAGCTTAAGCAGACAGTGACTTCAGTTGCAGCTGCTATTGAAGATGTGGTTTTATTGCTTAGGCAAATTAACACACATTCCCTGGTACCTGCTATGTAGCTACTAATCTGGTAATACTTTTTTCTCCATAGTTTTAGTTAATGAGGACCATCAGAAGCAGTTTGCTTTCAGCTGGCAAGGCCAGCAATATACCTTCACCATCCTCTCTCAGAATATATCAACTCTACAGCCCTGTTATAACCTAGTTTGTAGGAGTCATGAACACCGTTCCTTTCTACAAGATATCACAACTGGTCCATTTCATTGATAATATTAGACTGACTGGACCCAGTGAGCAAGAAGTAACAACTACTCTAGACTTGCTGGCAAGACATTTGCATTTCAGGGTGTGGTAAGAAAATCCAACAAAAAATTTGAGGAGGAGTGGGGTACAGTGGCTCATGCCTGTAATCTCAACAGCAACATATTCCTCATTTAGGTGTGCTACTCAGGCCATTTACTGAGTGACCTGAAAAGCTGCTAGCTTTGAGTGGAAACCAGAACAACGGAAGTCCTTGCAACTTTGGAAGGCATAGGTGGGAGGATCACTTAAGCCCAAGAGTTTGAGACCAACCTGGGCAGCAAAGACCCCATCTCTACAACAATTTGAAAATTATCCAGACATGGTGGCACGCACCAAAGTGGGAGGATCACTTGAGCTCAAGAGGTCAAGGTTGCAGTGAGCCACAGTCATACCACTGTACTCCAGTCTGTGCGACAGAGCAAGAACCTGTCTCAAAAAAAAAAAAAAAAAAAAGTCCCAAGATCTTCTACTTCAGTGAAACTTCTAGGGGTCCAGTGGCATAGGCATATTGAGCTATCCCTCCTAATGCGAAGGGTAAGATGTTGCATCTGGCCCCTCCTACAACTGAAAAAGAGACACAATCACGAACGAACTTCGCTGGATTTGAGAAGCAACATATTCCTCATTTAGGTGCTACTCAGGCCGTTTATTGAGTGACCTGAACAGCTGCTAACTTTGAGTGGAAACCAGAGCAACAGAAGGCCCTGCAACAGCCCCAGGCTGCTCTGCCGCTTGCGTCACATGACCCAGCAGATGCAATCATGCTTGAAGTGTCAGTGGCAGATAGGGATGCCACTTGGAGCTTTTAACAGGCTCCTATAAGTGAACTGCACAGCAGGCCTTTTAGAATTTTGGAGAAAATGCCTGCCATCCTCTACTCTCCTTCTGAGAAACAGCTCTTGGCCTGCTGCTGGGCCTTAGTGGAGACTGAACACTTAATCATGAGCCACCAAGTTACTATGCAACCTGAGCAGCCCCGGTGAACTGAATGTTTTCTGATCCAGCAAGCTGTAATGTTGGAAGTGCACATAGCACTCCATCAACAAATGAAAATGGTATATGTGTGGTCAGGTCTGAGCAGCTCCTAAAGTTACATGAAGATGTGCCCCAAATGTCCATGGCCCCTACTTCTGCTACCCTCCCTTCTCTCTCCCTGCCTGGACCTATGGCCTCAGAGGGAGTCTCTTATTACTGGCTGACTGAGGAATAGAAGGCTTGGGTTGGTTGAAAGATAGGTATGCAGGCACCACCAAGAAGTGGGCACTGCAGCACTACAGCCCGTTTCTTGGATCCCTAAAGGACAGTGTTGAAGGGAAATCCCCTCAGTGGGCAGAACTTCAAGCAGGGGACCTGGTTGCTCACTTTGCTTGGAAGGAGAAATGAGCAGACATGCAATTTCATCCCTGTTCATGGGCTGTGGCCAATGGTTTAGCTGGATGTTTGTTGGTCAGGGACTTGAAAAGAATATAATCAAAAAAATATGACAGGAAAATCTGGGGAAGAAGCATGTGGATAGACCTCTCTGAATATTTTTTTAAAATGAAGCTATTCATGTCCTATGTAAGCATTTACCAAAGGGTGGCCTTACCAGAGGAGGACTTCAATAATCAAGCAGATAGGATAACCCATTCTGTGGAAACAAGTCAGCCTCTTTCCGCAGCCACTCCTGTCATCTCCCAAGGGGCCCACGACCAAGCTGGCCATAATGAGAGAGATAGAGGTTATGCCTGGGTTCAGCAACATAAACTTCTACTCGTGAAGACCTACCTGGCTATGGCCATTGCTAAGCGTCCAATCTGATGTTTCACACAGCATTGTTTCTGATTCTAAAAACTCACTTCACAGCCAAATATGTGTGCTGGTGGTTCCATGCTTGTAGAATCCACTGATGTTACCATGTTTCTCACCATCCTGAAGCAGCTGGATAGACAGAACAGTGGAACGACCTTTTGAAGACTCTGTTACAGCACCAGCTAAGTGGTGATACCTTGCAAGGCTGGACAAAGTTCTCCAGATGACTATTTATACTCTAAATCAGTGCCCAATATATGGTGCTGTTTCTCTGATAGCCAGAATTCAAAGATCCAGGAATTAAGGGATGGAAATGGGAGTGGCACCACTCACTCTTACCCCTAGAGACCCATTAGCAAACATTTTCTTCCTGTTCCCACAGTCTTGTGTGTGCTGGCCTAGAGGTCTTAGTTCCAGAGGGAGAAATGCTTCCACTCGAAGGCACAATGATTATTCTATTGAACTGGGAGTTAAGACTGCCACCTGGCCATTTTGGATTCCTTATGCCTCTGAATCAACAGGCAAAAAAAAATGGAATTACTGTACTGACTGCGGTGATTGATTCTGACTACCAAGGAAAAATTGAATGGCTACTCCACAATAGAGGCAAGGAAGAGTATGTCTGGAGTACAGAAGACCCCTTAGGGCGTCTCTTAGTATCACCATGCCTTGTGATTAAGGTCAATGAGAAGCCGCAACAAGGCAGGACTACTAGTGGCCCAGACCCTTTGGAAATGAAGGTTATGGTCACACCACCAGGTAAAAAATACAATCAGCGGAGGTGCTTACTGAAGGCAAAGGGAATACAGAATGGGTAGTGGAAGAAGGTAAGCTATAAATATCAGTTATGGCTGGGTGCAATGGCTCACGCCTATAATCCCAGCACTTTGGGAGACCGAGGCAGGTGGATCATGAGGTCAGAAGATCGAGACCATCCTGGCCAACATGGTGATACCCTGTCTCTACAAAAATACAAAAAATTAACCAGGCGTGGTGACGCACACCTGTAGTCCCAGCTACTCGGAGGCTGAAACGGGGGAATCGCTTGAACCTGGGAGGCAGAGGTTGCAGTGAGCCCAGATCGCGCCACTGCACTCTAGCCTGGCAACAGAGCAAGATTCCATCTCTCTCTCTCCTTCTCTCTCTCTCTCTATATACATACACACATATATACATATATATATATAAAGGTATCAGTTATAACTATATGATGACAAAAGGAAGGCTGCAATTGTCATGTGCATTCCTCCTCATTTTGTTATGAATGTGTGTGTGAAATATCTTTTTTATTTTATTTTTATTTTTATTTTTTGAGACAGAGTCTCACTCTTGCTGCCCAGGCTGGAGTGCAGTGGCATGATCTTGGCTCACTGCAACCTCTGCCTCCTGGGTTCCAGTGATTCTCCTGCCTCAGTCTCCCGAGTAGCTGGGATTACAGGCGCCCGCCACCACGCCAGGCTAATTTTTATATTTTTAGTAGGGATGAGGTTTCACCATGATGGCCAGACTGGTCTCGAACTCCTGGCATCAGGTAATCTGCCCACCTCGGCCTCCCAAAGCGCTGGGATTACAGGCGTGAGCCACCGTGCCTAGTCGAAATATCATTTTCTTTCCTCTCTTATCTCTTTATTGTGTAACATGGATATATTGATTCATCATAGTATTTATGTATTATTAATTTTACATAACAGTATTTAATTGATAGGATATCAAAGAGAGGAGTAAACATCACTCATGGACTTGACCTCCTTGTCTGGGGGAGTGGTTAGGGCATTTCCACCTGGACACAGGACAGTTGTATCACGTTAGTCGGAATTATGACCTCATTATTTTCTTTTATTTTAAGATTAAATATGGTTTGAGGATACACATATGGGTGCCCACTTGACAAATTAATGAAGATTAATATTATCCCTCAACTAGACTATGGAGTGTGTAGTTATTTGGTGAAACATTATTTCTGGGTGTGCCTGTGAGGGTGTCTGCAGATGATATTAACATTTGCATTGGCGGAGTGAGTAAAGCAGATTGCCTTCCCCAGTGGGAGCAGGCCTCATTCAATCCGCTGATGGCTTAACTAAAATAAAAGACTGAGTAAGAATTCTCTCTCTGCCTGACTGTCTTCAAGTTGGAACATAAGTCTTCTTTCACTTTTGGACTCAGATTGAGACGGGAACTATTATCCTTCCTCAGCCATTGGACCTGGACTCGAACTGTATCTCCAGCTTTCCTACTGCAGATCGTGGATTTCTCAATCGCTATAGTTGCCCATAACAAGAGAGACAGAGAGATCAGTTTTGTGTCCCTGGAGAACCTAGACTAAAACAGCTGGGGGAGCTCAAATAGAAGTAGCAGAATAGCCAGTAAACTCTCAGCCATGACTCACCTCTTGTGCCTGCATCTGAGCCATGGTCAGCTTCACAGGGACTTCGACTTGCAAGTGATGTGTGGCTTGTACACTAAGGGCTGTTATCTGTTGTTGTTGCATAATAGATTTCTTGGTTGGCTGTATAAGTAGCAAATTATTGTTGAATTATAAAAGCCCCTTATTTATTCTGGACTGACATTCAAGTATATGATTTTAAAATATTTTCTCCTATTCTATTGGTTATCTTTTCAACTCCTTAATGGTGTTCATTGAAGTACACAAGTTTTGAATTTTGATGAAGACTCATTTTTCTTATTTTCTTTTGTTGCCTCTGCATTAGTGTTTCATCTAAAAAAGAAGTGCCAAACTCAAGGTCACAAATACTTAATCTTATATGTTATTATATGTTATTCTAAGTGTTGCATAGTTTTAGTTCTTACATTTAAGTCTGTGCTTCACTTTGTGTTTATTTTTATATACAGTGTGAGGCTGGAGTTCAACTTCATTTTTGCATATGAATATCCGGTTATTCTAGCACTATTTGTTTAAAAGACTATTCTCTTCCCCATTGAAATGTGTTTGCATCCTTGTCAAAAATCAATTGGCCATAAGCATGAATATTTATTTCTGAACTCTCAATTCTATTCCATAGATCATTCTTTCTATCCTTATATCAACACCCCAGGGTATGATAATTACAGAGTTGTGGTCCATTGAGAAATCAGAAAGTATAAGCCTTGCATCTTCCAACTGTACCTTTGTTAACATTGTTACTGCTCTTCTGGATTCTTTGCGTTTCCATATAAATTTTAAGATCAGTTGCTCAATTTCTGCAAAAAAGAAAGACTTTGGGATAATACTGAATCTTTTGATCGACTTGGGGATTATTTCCATGTTAACAGTGTCAAACTTTACATCCAGGACAGGTGCAGTGGCTCATTCCTGCAGTCCTATAACTTCGGGAGACCAGGCAGGAGAGCT
The DNA here is from genome assembly GCF_008728515.1 of Papio anubis. NCBI lineage: Eukaryota > Metazoa > Chordata > Mammalia > Primates > Cercopithecidae > Papio > Papio anubis. The sequence goes on along the minus strand of NC_044985.1, from coordinate 833,052 downwards.
GTTCCAGCCCAGAAGTATGAAACCAGCCTGAGCCACATGGTGAGACTTCGTCGCAAAAGAGAGAAAATAAACCAAAGAAAAGAAAGAGAGAGAGAGAGAGAGAAACTTTACAGCCATAAACATAGGCTATCTTTCTGTTTATTTTGACTTTTAATTTTTTCAGTGATGCTTTGTAATTTTGAGTGTACAACCCTTGAAATTTGTGTTCAATTTATCCCTAAATGTTCACTCTTTTTAATGCTATTTTAAATAGCTTATTTTCTTAAATTCATGTTGATATTGTTTACTTCTAATGTTTAGAGTATAACTGATTTCTGCATATTGATCTTATATCCTGGACTTGTTTATTAGTATTGCTTTTGTGAGTTTCTAATAATTTTCTACATACAAGATTATGTAATTTGTGAATAGGGATAGTTTTACGCTTTTTTTTCCAGTCTAAATGTCACTTATTTATTTTCTTTTCCAATTACCCTGGCTAGATCCTCCAATAAAATAATGAATATAAGTGGTGAGAGCAGACATCCTTATCCTGTTTCTGATCTTAAGGGGAAAGTGTTGTTTTCTCACCACTGATATGATGTTAGTTGTAGGTTTTATGCAGATTCCTTCACCAGGCTAAGGAAATTCCCTTCCATTCCTAATCTGTTGAGGTTTTTTTTGTTATCATGAAAGGGTAAATGAGTTTGTCAAATTCTTTTACTGTATCTATTAAAATAATCTTATGTTTTTGTTCTTCTATGAATACAATGTATTACGTTGATTGATGTTGTTATGTTAAACTAGTCTTGAATTTCTGAAATAAATTCCACTTGCTCATGTTGTATAATCCTTTTTGCATATTGCTGGTACATATATTTAAATATATTTTATATATGCTATTTGCTAGTGTGTTGTTGAAAATTTTACATTTATATTCAAAAGAAACATTGGTCTGTAGTTTCTTTTCTTTTGATGTCTTTATTCAGTTTTGGTATCAGGGTAATACTGGCTCATATAATAGGTTGGAAATGATTTTCTCCTTTTGCATTTTTGGGAAAAGTTTGTAAAAACTTGAGAAAAGTGTGTGAAGAATTATATTTTATGCTTTAAAATTCAGTAGAATCAACTAATGAACTACCTGCACCTGGGTTGGGTTTTCTGGAGGTGGTTTTTTGCTTATTAATTGAATCTCTTTGCTTTTTATACATATTCAGATTTTTTCTTGAGTCAGAGTTGGAAGTTGGTGTCATCTGGGAATGTGTGCATTTCATCCAAGTAACCTAAGTTGTTCCCACACAATTGCTTATCATATTTTTTTGAAATGTTGTTTTACCTGCATCCTCTAAATTTGTGTGTGTGTGTGTTTTTGTTTTCATTTATCTCAAAGTATTTTCTAATTTCTCTTATGATATCTGCTTTGATCCATTAGTTATTTATGAGTGTTATGCTTACTTTCCACATTTTCTCTCATTTTTGTGAATTTTCCAAGTTGCTTTCAGTAATTGACATAAAATTTAATTCTATTGTCTTCAAAGAACATTTTTTGTACAATATTAATTCTTTCAATATTTACTGAGATTGTTTCATGGTGTTACTTATTGTCTATCTTGGAGAATGTTCCATGTGCATTTAAGAAGAATGTGAATTCTGTCGTTTTCAGGTGGAATGTCCTACAGAGATGTGTTAGGTCTAGTTTTTTATCCTGTTGTTCAAGTTCTCTACTTGTGTGTTTATTTTATATCTAATTGTTCCATTCATTATTAAATGTGGGTTATTGAAGACTCCGATTTTATTGCTGTTTTTCCCTTTAAGTCTTTCCGTTTTTGTTTCATGTAATTCAGAGATCAGTTGTTAGAGTCATATATGATAATAATTTAAATTTTTTTTGATATCTGGTCCTTTTATTCTTTTCAAGTATTCTTTTTTCCTAGTAACAATTATTTATTATGAGTTTATGATGTCTGAAACTAATTTTTCTGCTTCAACTCCCTTTTAGTTACTGTTTGAATAATGTCTTAGTCTGTCTGTGCTGCTATGACAAATTATCTGAGACTGGATAATTTACAAACCACAGAAATGTGTTTCCTCACAGTTCTGGAGGCTGGGAAGTCCAAGATTAAGTGGCTAGTATTTGAGGTCTGGTGAGGGCCTTCTTGCTGTGTCCTCATGTGGCAGAAGGTGGAAGAACAAGAGGGCGAAATGCTGTGTGCAGCCTCTTTTACAAGGATTTTAATCTCATCCACCAGGGAGGATCCCTCATGGCCTAATCATCTCTTAAAGGACCCACCTTCACAGCCCCATCACCTCTTAGGGGCTTACTTCTTAACATCATCACATTAGCCATTGAGTTTCAAATGGGACACATTCAAACTGTAGCATAATTTTCTATCTGTTTACATTCAACCTATTTGTGTTTTTGAATCTAAAGTCTTTCTCTTATAGTCAGCAGATAATTGGATCTTTTTAAATCTATGATGACAATCTCAGCCTTTGACTGTGGATTTTAGAGCAGTAAAGTAAGCACCCAGAAGGTAGGATATACATCTGCATATTGTCATTTGTTTTCTACCTGGCATTTTTGCTGTTGCTCTTTGATTTCTCTGTTTTTTTTTTCTTTTTTATGACTAATATTTATAATTGCTAGTCCACCATTTCCATTCCATTGTTACTTTTACTATATTGGTTTGTGTTATTTTGTTGTTGTTATTTACCTGGAGGCTAAACTAACATCTTACCCTAAAACAATCTAGTTTAGATTTAAAATAATTTCATTTCAACTGTATTTAAATATGGGTCCATTTCCTCCCTCCTCCTTTGTGTTTTAATTGTCATACAAATTATATTTTTATACATTATTATTCCATCCACATATTATTATAATTACTGTTTTATACAGCTGTGTTTACTTCCAAAAATTATTTGGGAGTAAAAAATTTTTACAAAGAAAAATATATTAATACTGTATTTTATATTTATCTATGTAGCTATCTTTCTTGGTGCTTTTTACTCCTTCATATAAATTCAAGTTACTGTCTAGGGTTCTTTCACTTCAGCCTGAAAGATTATCTTTACCATTTCTTGTAGGGCAGTTCGGCTAGTTATGAATTCTCAGTTTTACTTTTTCTGTAATAATTCCTTCTGCTTTAGAATAGATTTTGCTGGATGTAAAACTCTTGTTTGACGGTTTTTTCTTTGAGCACCGTGAACATGTCCTCCCACCATCATCTGGCCTCTCTGGTTCCTACTGAGAAATCAGCTGTTAATCTTTTGAAGATCCCTTGTATACAACTAAATCACCTCTTTTTGTTTCTGCTTTTAAGATTGTCCTTCAGTATTTGCCTTCTGACAAGAAATTTGTTTGCTAAATCTACTGTAACAAAATATCACTGGGTGGCTTAAATAATGGAAATCTGGTTTCTCACAGTTGTAGCAACCACAAGTTCAAGATTAATGTGCTGACAGGTTGGATTTCTCATGAGACTTCTTTCCTTAGTTTGAAGACACCGCCAGTTCACCATATTTTCCCATGGCCTTTTCTCTGTGCATATACATCTCTGATGTCCCTCCTGAATCTTATATAGTACTTCTTATAAGAGCATCAGTCAGGTTGGTTTAGGACATACCCAAACGGCCTGATTTTAACCTAATTACCCCCTTTAATGGTGTGCTATCTTTAAATACAGTCACATTCTGTGGTTGGGGGTTAGGACTTCAACATATAATTTTGGAAGGGAAACAATTGAATCTATAAGACAATTTTACTATAATATTTTTTGTTGTGGATCTTATTGAGTTTATACTATTAACACTTAAAGTAGTTTAGTTTCTTGGATGTGTAGCTTAATGCTTCTCATTAAATTTAGGCGGTTTCCACTCATGATTTCCTTAAATATTCTTTCTGTTGATACTTGATGCTATCTGATTTTTTTCATTTTAGCTACTCTGATGTGTGTGTAATGATACTGAATCATTATTTTAATTTGTAATTCCCTGAAGAGTAGTACAGCTTATCATCTTGTTCTACTCATTATCTATTTAGTTGTTTTCTTTTATAATGGGCTTTGTAGAATTTTGACTATTTTTATGAGTTTTCCTTTCATCTGATTTGTAGACGTTTTTTATACATTCTACATGTGAGCTATTTCTGAACCCAAGTGGACCTAAATGTGACTGTAAAGAGAAAAATTTTTATTTTATACATAATGTCCTAGGTCCTCTGTTTTCTTGATTAACATCTAACGATTCCCTTGTAGGAAGAATAATAAAATGAGCTATAATCCTTCCACATTCCTTTCACTTGTCCCATTATTACAAAGTGATATCCTTACTCCTCATTAATATTTTGTAGGTAATTGGAAAGATTTTTATATGTTCCATACATCTTCCCTCCACACATTCTGCTATTTTTTGTATTTCCTAAGATGTTATGGATTTGGATATGTATTTATGTATATGTATTATATATATACACATATACATATATATATATATTCTGACATTTTTATCACCATCATTGAGCTTTAGTTCTAAAATTAAATATAAATTAAATATATCCAATACTCAACACAAGACTTTATGCCAAAGCTTTCCTGACATTTTGATTGTCTGTGTCTCACTCTCTTGATTCCACAGAAAAAACTAAAGAGAAAAAGAATTGCATGCAAACTTATACCTGTTTCTACACAGCTTTCATAGTTGTAGGTAGGTTAACTTCACTAAACAGCATTCTTGGGTCATGTTTGCATTTCTTGAGTATCTTAGATATGGTGCCCTATTGTCTTCTCATAGGTAATCTTGATTTCAAGAAGTCTGAAACATCTGGGTTTTTTTCCTTGTGAATTGGACTTTTTTTCCTTGATGTAAACTAGCATTTTTCTTTATATTTAAAGTCTTACAGTTTGCAGAAATATGTTTCAATGTTGTTTTTTCTGGCTTGATTTTCATAGCTGCACACTGTGGCATTTCAATATATACCTGAAGACTTATCCTATATAAAGATTTTTCTTGAATTATAGTTTGTGGTTTTGTTTTCTACTTTTGCTTCTTTTTTCCTTTGAGAATATAATACTTTTCCCTTTTTGTCTTCTACATTTATTATTTCTCCATTTTAAAATTTCTTTATTTTTTATTGTCCATCTTTTATTTCTGTTTTCCTTTACTGTACTTTCTGTGTTGCCTATTTATTATTCCCATATAATTTATTCATTTCTGAAATGATTTTTTCACATTTTAAGCACTATCTTCTCTTTTTCATATTCTCCATTTGTTTCATGATTTAAATTCTGAGCTTTTCTACTTTTTACCTTTGACATTTTTCATAGACTTTATATTTTCTTAATTTTTGTATTTTATATATATATGGTATATACATAGTCTAAGCCATAATTTTATTGTATGCCTTTATTATCTGTCAGGATATAATTCGGTTATTAATTTTTATATTTTTTCATCATTTGTCTCCTACTATCACCTAATATCATTGTATGGAGTTCATTCACCTCATGGGGGCTTTTGGAAAATGAGGTGGCGTTCTGTACCATTAGATGGAAGGTGCAGCATAGATCAAAGGGGTGGTTTTCTTAGCTTGACACTGAAGAATTCTCTCTGCTGCTATTATCAAAGTTGCCTCTCTGTGGGGTCACCTCCGTAGCTCTGAGATCTGAGTCCCATGGACTTCTTAACCCTGAATCAGAACCTTCTTTTTTACTTACTCTATAATTTATAGCTGGCTACATTTGCATTTTATATCTATTTTTCTAATCAAGGAGTTTTGAATTCTTAGAAAGCAATGTTGAAGTTTCTGGGAGTTAGGATGGCCTTTAAAAAAAAGCTCACTTATAAATTCAAGTTTATGCTGGTTGCTCTTAGATCAGTATCTACTCAGAGTGGGCTCCTCTCCTTCCTATGGGGACATTTGATAGTGATTTCTGGGTCTTTTTGCAGCAGCAAAAGACATCATTATCTTATCTCCACACAGTTGTACATTCTCCATGAAACCTGCCTGAGTTCTGCCATTATAGATGGTTTGGCACCACTCATCCATATTCTGTCTCTATAAACTTACCTACTATGGAAATTTCATGTAAATGAAATTATACATGATGTGGCCACTGTGGCTGGCTTTTTAAAGTTACTATAACATTTTCAAAGTTAATCTGTGTTGTCACATGCATCAGTACTCCATTGTTCTATGTCTGAATAATATTCCATTGTATGGATATATCACATTTTGTTTGTCATTCATCATTTGATGGACATTTGAGCTATTTTCATTTTGGCTATAATAAATAATGCTACCATGTACATGTTTTTATTTGGACATATTTTTTAAGTTGAGTATAAGCCAAAAAAAAGGAGTTATAGAGTAACTATATAATAGCTATATTATAACTAAGTGTAGCTATCCTAGCAGTAATGAAGTGCAATCTCATTATGGTTTTTATTTTCATTTCTCTAATGACTAATGAAGTTGATAATCTTTTCATGTGTTCATTGGCCATTTGTATAATTAATTATTAATTTATAAAAATCTAATTTAGATTGGTTCCAACCTAATTTCAGTAGTATACAAAACTTTGCTTCTACATAGCTCCTTTTCTGTATGCTGTTAGTGTCACAAATTACATTTTATATATTGTGGGCCCATCAACAGAAACCAATTATTATTACTTTATGTCATTATCTTTCAAATCATCTGATCTAAAACTGTATTAATACTTACTTTTAATATTTATCTGTGTAGTTATCTTTAATGGGCACCTTTATTTCTTAATGTGAATTTAAGATACTCTCTTGTATCTTTTATCTGAGCCTGAAAGACTCCCTGTAGTATTTCTCATAAAGAAGGCCTGCTATTACACTTTCAATTCCAGAATCTACATTGCATGATGTCTATCTCTTTATTGATATTCCCTATTTGGTAAGGCATAACTCTCATACTTTCCTATAGTTCTTTAGACATGGTTTTACTTAGTTCTTTGAACATATTTTAAATAGCTGATTTAAAGTCTTTGTCTAAGAAAAAGTGTCGGATTCCTCAGAGACCATTTCTATTCCTTGCTTTTTTCCTTAGCTCTGGGTTACACCTTCTTTTTCTTGGCCTGTCTCATATATTTTGTTGCTATTGAACCCTGGAAAGTTTCATGCAGCAATTCGAGAAATAAGATCTCCCCCTCTCCACGGGGTTTGTTGTGATGTTGCTTATTGTAGTTGTAGTGGTTTGTTTGTTTGGTGATTTTTCTGAACTAATTCTTTAAAGTCTGTACTTTATTAAAGTGTGGTCACTGAAACCTTTACTCAATTAGCTTAGTGGTCAGCTAATGATTAGACAGAAATCTCCTTAAATGCATGAAATCAATAAATCTCCAAATTTTTGCCTAGGGGTTCAGTGTGTATACTTAACACTCAGCAAAGCAATTTACAACTCCACCTTAGCCTTCACTTCCTGCCCATGCAGAGTCTCCGAGTCAGCTAGAATCATGAGTCTAGGGCATTCTCAGGTCTTGCCTGAGCCTGAACACAGCCCTAGCCATTTCTGAGACTTAATAGAGTCTCAAGAGTATATCATGTCAGAGCTTTTCTATGCCCCTGTGAATGGTCCATCTTCCAGCTTTTTCATTTTAGGAACTGTAGTTAGCTTATTGGTTTCATCAACTCTCATTCATCACCTCTGGCAACCACCAACTTAAAACACTTACCTGTAACTTGCTTTAACAAAAGTGTGCACCAAGGAGATGGCTGTTTATACTGGGTGAGCTCTGAGTTACCTCTGTAAGTCAGGTCTTTGTGGAAACCATCAGACAGGTGCCATAATGAGAATTATAATGAGAATTATTTAGGGATGTGATTTTGAAGAAGTTACAACACAATACTGCTCCTTCAGGTGTTGTGAAGCTTTCATAGCAACGTGGGCTGTTATTTTTCAATGGTATCTCTCAGATGGAGAGCAAGAGATGCAACTAGGGAAAGTTAAATGCCACAAAGCTTGCTTGCTGTTCTTATCAAGATTTAGCTATTTTTCTTAATTTATAAACAGTCCCCAGGAAGCCACAGGCAATTTTCTGAAGTTCTGCATAAGTTAATTTGGATGATTTTTGCCATTTTAGAAATTCCTTTTATGTATTGTGAAGTTTTGGAGGTCTTAGTCCACTATTTTTACTGACATCATTATGTTTATTTGAAAAGTCAATTTGGAAATAGTTTTAAAATCTGCTGTTATCTTTAGCTTACCTCAGCTGGAAGTCCATCTTTGGTTTTTGAGGGTATTTTTCCTCAGTCTTCAAAGAAAACTTTCTAAACACTTGCATTCTAGGAAAACTTTTATTTAAACACTTTGAAGATGTCATTCCACTGTCTATTTAATTCTTTTATATTTGAGAAGTCAACTGACAGTCTAATTGTTGCTTTTTTGAAGACAACATGGACCCCTCTAACAACTTTTAAGCTTTTCCTTTTTAGTAGCTTCGTGTTCTTTTCTTTTATTCTGCTTAGAGTGTATGCACTTTGAATTTTTGGTTTGTTACCTTTTGTTTGTTTTAAAAATATTATTAGCCATAGTCTTCAAATTTTTTGTCTTCTCCATTCTTATTTGCCTCTCCTAATGGACTTTAATCACTTTATACCTTCACATTGTATGACCTGTGTTTTCATCTCTTTGTATTTTCCATGTATTTTTGATATCCTCTAAATTTTAGTTAAGAAGTTCCTACTTCTGCTTAAAATGTATAAAACTGTGGCCAGGCACTGTGGCTCATGCCTATAATCCCAGCACTTTGGGAGGCCAAGGTGGGCAGATTACAAGGTCAAGAGATCAAGACCAGCCTGGCCAACATGGTAAAACCCCGTCTCTACTAAAAATACAAAAATTAACCAGGTGTGGTGGTGTGTGCCTGTAGTCCCAGCTACTTGAGAGGCTGAAGCACGAGAATCGCTTAAACCTGGGAGGCGGAGTTTGCAGTGAGCCAATATTGTGCCACTGCACTCCAGCCTGGTGACAGAGCAAGACTCTGTCTCAAAAAAAATAAATAAATAAAAATAAATAAAAATGCAATAAAATACCACCTACACTTAAAAACATGATAAAGCTGGATAGGATAATCTACACAATCATAACTTTTCTTAAACTGATATGAGAGCTGAAGATGAACACAACCAAGTGAACTAAATTCCACAGAATAAAAAGTCCCTCCAAGAATAGACAGAATTCTTTCATTTTTGGCAAAGTAGGAAAAGTAAGCAACCACAAAAATGGGTAAGAAAAAGTCATCCCCCAAACTTTACACATCTTTTGAAGATCAACCATGCATATACAGATCATTTGAAATGATCAAGATCACAGTCAGCAAGCAAGCTTTCAATCACTGGCAAGCTTCTTTCATTGAACCTCTACCAGATGCACAGAAAGTACAGAGATCTAGGAAGCAGACATAGTGAGCCCCACTTAGTGGACTGGCAGGAAGGCACTGACTGCTGCTCTGAGATGGGCAGGGACCACTGACTGCTCCCCTTACCTTTTCTCTTGCAAAATAAAAACCTTAAATTAAGCGGGAAGGAACAGAAAATTCCCGTCCCTTGGACCTAACCAAGGATCCATTCTTTCTGATGTAAGAGTACACATGAAAGACTTCTGTCTTCTGGGAAGAACAAGGAAAAGTCAGGCAAACTTCTGCAAACCAAGGGCATTTTTAAATCAGATTAAGGAAAAAGAGACATGTAGAAAGGAACAAAGATGAGAATTACATTATCATTACAGTCAGTAGCCGTTGCCAGATCTCACGGAATAGGCAGCTGAAATTTCATAGCTAGCAGATTGGTGTGACCACCAAATGTATAATACATGTTATTATACATTTCTTTGTTATTATACATGACTGTCTAGGACTCGAGGAATTTGATATGTATCTGTCAAAAGTTTCCAGGTAACTTGCAAGGGATGCTATTTAATTCTGAAGGACATATAATTCAATTATGCCTCACCATTATAAAGAGCCTAAGAGACCAGTCCCAGAAAAGAGATAATTGGAACTGATTTTCCTCTTGCTCCTAGCAGACCATTAGGAATAATTTCATCATGCTGTATACCCCTCTTTAGGTTGTCATAACAAGAAGCCTGAGGCACTCCTCATGCAGACTCTCACTGAGTTTTCTCTTTTACTTAATCCTACTCAATCTCTCAACAAGCCTTCATCACCCTAGTCCTTCCACTCTGCTCCATGGATTGCAAACCCTCATCAGCAAAATAATCTATGTGGTAAATCTCTTATTTGAAAATTCCCTTCACTCACTTGTTCTAAACAAAACTTAGCTTTTCTCTGAACACATGTATTTCTCTATTGCCCTAAGAAGTGCTGGGGTTGTTCTCTAGTACAGCTCATACAACGTCCACACAGCATAAAGGTGCAGTTGGTAACCTTGTTCCACAATCGTTTTCTTCAGAGCACTGTGTCTCCATCCTTTCTGAGACTTCCTAGGCCCTTGGAAGTAAGTTCTATCCATGCTGTCTCCTGTCTCATTTCCTATACTTGCTACCTCCCTCCTTTCACTATTCCTCAGTGAGGCCACTAGTGGAGAATTTTACTGCCTACCTTTTGCTTTTTCTCCGTAAGTCAGTTTAAGCTAATCCTCTGGTCTTACACTATATCAGAATTCTGACTGCTTCTCCATGACCACCCTGGTCTACACCACCCTCACCTTTCTCAACCTGACAAATAAAATAGCCTTCTCCTTAGTATCTGTGAACCCACTCTTGCTCAAGGATAGCCTGTTCTGTCAAATAAACCAAAACAAGTCTTTTAAAATTGAAGCCTATCACATTAATGGTCTTCATCTCACTTAGGATGAGGCATCGAAGCCTCACTGAGATTTACAACCCACGTTTACCCCTTTCCCACTTACCTCTCATCAGTTACCAGCCACGCTGATCTTGCTGTTCTTCAAGCTTGCCAAGCACATTTCTGTCTCAGTGTCTTTGCGCTTACTGTTTCCTCTCTCTGAGTGCTTTCCCTTCAGTAGACGCAGGGCTTGCTTCCTCTCCATCCACTCTCTACTCACATGTCTCCCCGACCACCTCTCTCAAATAGCATGCCTTCCTTCTCACTTGCTCTAGCCTTACTTTGCCTCATAGCACCTGCAATTCATTATGTTCCGTTTGTTATGTGTATGTACTTTTATGAATAGTTGAGTGCTTATTTCTAATAAAGTGTTTATTTTAGAATAATTTTAAGTTTCCAGAAAAAATGGTAAATGTAGTACAGAGAGTTCTTTCTCTGTTTCTCTTTCTCTCTCTATATATATGTATGTATGTACGTATACATGTATCTAGATATATATCTAGGTGTGTGTGTGTATATATATGTGTATATATGTATATATATGTGTGTGTATATGTGCATATATGTATATGTGTGTGTGTGTGTGTATATATATTCCATGTTTAGTGTCCCATTAACATCCTATCTTAGTGTGAGACATTTCTTAAAGCTAATGGCCCAATACTGGTACATTATTATTAACTACAGCCCACCCTTTACTCAGATCCTCTTGTAACCTGATGCCCCCTGTCTGTGCTAAGATCTCATCCAGAGCACAACATTCCCTTTAGACATCAAGTTTCCATAGGCACTCCTGGTAAGCGAGAGTTGCTGACCTTTCTTGTCTTTTTGTGGCCTTGACAAGTAGGAGGGGTACCGGTTAAGTGTTTGTTAGAATGTTCCTTAATTTGATTTTGTCAAGTGTGTTTCTCATGACTATATTTTGGTTATGGGTTTTGGGGAGAAAGACCACAGAGGTAAAGTGACATCTTCATCAGGTCCTATCAAGGGAACATAATATCAACACGGCTTACCACTGTTGATATAAACTTTGGTGGTTAACATGTCCTTTCTTCTTACTTACCATGTATTTGTTGTTCATGAAAAGCCGTTTTAATTTTATCAGCAATTCAATAAACAATCAACAGCACTTTAGTTAAAGGAATTGAAGATGTTTGGTTTTAAATGACATTAAAAATACTAGCACACTTTATCCTAAGTAAACATCAGAAGTGGCTACTTTACATGGACTCATTCCTAATATAGGAACTCCTGAGTCTTTTGTTCCCCAAATTCCATTGACTTACCAGATTCTGTTGTATGACTACGGCAGTTTAGTTCTAAGTTATCAACTCACTGGTATGCATGATGTCTTTTGTCATGATTATCTGTCATTTCAACGACCCTGAATCTTAGGAGCACCCTTGTGAACATTCCAATATTTGCCTCCAGGGCCAGCTATGCTTTTCCACTACAAATTCAAAAAATTATTTTTTCAGCCTTCCAGGAAGAAGACATGGGGTTTAGGGTCTGCCTATTTTCTGAAACCATGTGAGACTTTTGCATGGACAGGAGTTTACCTGGGGATAGAGGGAAGCACTGGACCTTCATGGTTCTTGAGCCAACGCCTACAGGGAGGTCATTACACTGGACCAGAGTTTCTGATCATGGCGAGGGCAGCAGCTCCTGTGGCGACCTGGTTTACTGTGTGGTGTAGGATGTTTGTTGCTCCTGGAGGCTTAGCCTGCGCTCTGTTTCTTCAACCCTCCCAAGAATTCTATGAGCTTATCCCTTAATAATCCCTTTGTGTATTAATCTACTAACCCGAATTGTTTTCTGCAACCAAGACCCCAATCGACACTTAGAGAATTATTTCTTAACATTTGCATGAAGGCTCACAAAAACATTAAAACCAGTCATTTAACATTACTCTAACTCTTGCTGGTTTTGTTATTCAATATTATTTAATTAATGCTCGTAACTTTCACATTTCAGTTTTCCACATAAACGTGTCCTTGTGGAATATCATTCCTTACAACTTTTTTTTTTTGTTTGAGACAGAGTCTCCCTCTGTTGCCCAGGCTGGAGTGCAGTGGCGCAATTTTGGCTCACTGCAACCTCCGCCTCCTGTGTTCAAGTGCTTCTCCTGCCTCAATCTCCCAAGTAGCTAGGATTACAAGTGTCCACCACTGCACCCGGCTAATTTTTTTTTTAAATGTATTTTTAATAGAGATGAGGTTTCACCATATTGGCCAGGCTGGTCTCGAACTCCTGACCTCAAGTGATCCATCTGCCTCGGCCTTCCAAAGTGCTGAGATTACAGGTGTGTGCCACTGCTCCTGACCAGCTTTTTGAATTCATGGAAAAATACATTGCTATGAAAATAAAAATATTCATTCATATATAATTTAAAATTCTCCTCTATTACCCAGTAGTAGGAATGCCCTATTTTGGCAAACTGTATTCCATACCACACCTTTTACTGCCTTGAGCTATGGTGTATCAGTTTCCATTTGAGGCAGGCTTTTCTGGAGCATTTTTGACCCCAGCCCAGAGAGGACAGACAAGTGCTGGGAAGTTTTTTTCTGAGACTTTGCATCAGAAATATCTCGTTTCTTTACATATAATGAAGACTAAGGTATTCTAGAGCCTTAATAATTTTCAAACTCTGTAAATATTACTCCATGTTTTCTAATTTTCTGTATTTTAGTTGAGAAAGTCATTTTCTCTGTTAGTTTAAAAAAAAACAATTTTGTCTCCTCTTTGGCTGGTTAAAAAACATTTTTCTGTGTAGATTAAACTGAGAAATGTCAGCAGGTGCTGCCCAGTTTTCAGTATTTTCTTGAATTACCTTAATCAACATTTAGTGAGCTCATTCAGTCAGAAAACTCAGGCCGTTAGTTCAGAGAAACAGTTATTTCTAGCCTTCCTCCATCTGTTCAGTTCTGTTCCTATGGAATTTCTAATAGCCATGTATTAGGACTCTTGGGAGTCTCTGTGTCATTCATATTCTTCCTCTGTTTATCACTTTCATCTGAGCTTCAAGAGATTCCTTTGAACTAATTCAATAATTTGTTTTTTTCACTCTCCAGTGTGCCATTTACTTCAGTCATCACACCTTTTGTCCACTCACCCCTTCTTGAGATGACTGCTTTCTGCAGCAGCCTGCGGCTGTTCCACCATGTCCCACCACCTTTTCCTCTCTCAAAACACGTGATTTTGGGTTGTGGTTATTATTGATGAAGTCGTTTTTTCTCTCTTTTAACTCTTCTTTTCTCCTCCCCATGGTATCTTTGTTCAATGACAGGAATCCATTTGCTTTAAATGTTCACACTGGGGTGGGCCTGGTGGCTCACGCCTCTAACCCCAGCACCTTGGGAGGCCAAGAAGGGTGGATCACCTGAGGTCAGGAGTTCAAGCCCAGCCTAGCCAACATGGCAAAACGCTGTCTCCACTAATAATACAAAAATTAGCTGGGCGTGCTGGTGCATGTCTGTAATTCCAACCACTTGGGAGGCTGAGGCAGGAGAATCACTTGGACCCCGGAGGCGGAGATCGCAGTAAGGCGAGATCGCGCCATTGCACTGCAGCCTGGGCACAAGAGTGAAACTTCATCTCCAAAAAGGTCATGCTGGATGTTTTTGTGGTTTATGAATGTGATGATTGGGTTTTCACACTCAAGTGTGAGATATGCCTCTCTCAGACCTTGTTCCAGTGTCGGTCCATTACCAGTCTGACATTTAGAAAGAAGTGTTCACACTGGTACTGCTCTTTGGGCTTTGTAGCCTTTCCATTCTGTGAGCTTGTTCTTTGCAAACATTCACATAGAGCTACCTGGTTCATTCATACTGAGAGTTGAAATGAAATCTGTCAGATACTTCATAGGTCAGTGTTCAATTTTTTATGGTTACTCACTGTGAGATATAATTTTGCCTTTTCTACTAGTTGAGTTATTTCAGTAGGAAATAACTGGAGGAATTGGTAGAAGAAAGTGCTTACCTATTCTCACTTAGGATACTATCTTGATCCTGGAGGACCTTAGGTTTATTTCTTTCAATATTACCATAGAGATAACTGTGTAAGATAACCTCTTACATAGAGATAATAGTAAAACAAAACAACAGCAAAACACACCACTGTTTTTTGTTTTGTTTTGTTTTGAGATCGCCCTTGTTGCCCAGGCCGGAGTGCAATGGCGCCATCTCAGCTCACTGCGACCTCTGCCTCGCAGGTTCAAGTGCTTCTCCTGCCTCAGCCTCCTGAATAACTGGGATTACAAGAACACACCACCATGCCCGGCTAATTTTGTGTTTTTAATAGAGATGGGGTTTTACCATGTTGGTCAGGCTGGTCTCAAACTTCTGACCTCAGTTGATCCACCCACCTTGGCCTCCCAGTGTTGTTGTTTTTAAAAGAAGAATGCAAATGAGGCCTGGCTTGCGGGCATTTTTTGCCGGGGTGGTTTCCGTGCAGAGGTTGCTTTCCCTGGTGCCGTGCTGTGTTAGGTGGCACCTATGGAATTCCAACACGCTCCTCCAGGAAGCTTATCTCTCTGGAGGCTGAAGCCCCTGAGGTGCTGCACAGGGCTTGCTCTAACGCTGCCAAAGTCCCCACTGTTTTGCATATGACCTAAACTCATGCCTGCCTAGTCTGCCAAGTCCTAAACGGTCAAAGCTTCCACACTCGTGAGTCCTTCCCGAGCAAGCCTGCTCACTGCCTCTGTGCCCCGTCTACAAATATTCTCAACAGTTCTCCAGGACTTTCCCAGGCCTCCCTCCGATGCCTTTATCCACCCCTTGCCTCCCATCTGGGCTTCTCTTGGTAAGGTCAGTCCTTCCACAGATAGACATACCATCGTGACTTTCTGGGAGCCTCTCTGGCTCACGTGATTTCTAGGTCTACCTACTACCTCCATTTGTTACAGCCTCAGATCCATACACCCTGGCCCCACGGCCTACCCCAGGCCTCAGCACACCTCCCAGGTAGCCCTGCCTCGGCCCACTGTTGACAGGGGACAGGCTTCAGAGAGCTGTTTCCGATCTGTCCCTGTGGGGTGTCTGAAAACAGACAAGCTGCTCTTTAGGCAGATGCGTGGATGCTCTGCCCTCCCCTCACCGTACTGGTTGCTCAGGTCCCACGGAGAGTCGCACTGCCCTCAAACTCATCGCTGGGTAACTTGCCAGCTCTTTGGCGTCTTATTCTTCTTATGGTGCCATCACGTCTTAGGCACTCATTTTCATCCCTCAGTCAGAATGTAAGCCCATTGAAGGTTTTGTTTCCTTCCTTCCTTCCTTCCTTCCTTCCTTCCTTCCTTCCTTCCTTCCTTCCTTCCTTCCTTCCTTCCTTCCTTCCTTCCCTCCTTCCTTCCTCTTTCTTTCTTTCTCTTTCTTTCTTTCTTTCTCTTTCTTTCTTTCTCTCTCTTCCTTCTTCTTTCTTCTTTCTTTTCTTCTTTCTTCTTTCTTTCTTTCTTTCCTTCTTTCTTTCTTTCCTTCTTTCTTTCTTTCTTTCTTTCTTTCTTTCTTTCCTTCCTTCCTTCTTTCTTTATTTCTTTTTTGACGGAGCCTCACTCTGTCACCAGGCTGGAATGCAACAGCACGATCTCAGCTCACTGCAACCTCCACCTCCCGGGTTCAAGCAATTCTCCTGCCTCAGCCGCCCGAGTAAGGGATTACAGGTGCGCACCACCATGCCCAGCTAATTTTTGTATTTTTAGCAGAGACGGGGTTTCACCGTGTTGGCCAGGCTGGTCTTGATCTGTTGACTTCGTGATCCGCCTGCCTCGGCCTCTCAAAGTGCTGGGATTACAAGCATTAGCCACCGCGCCCAGCCTTTTTCTTTCTTAAATTTCAAACAGATTTAGAGTTAAGTTTTAGAAAGACTTGCTTGTAAATGTACTCTAACTGCTGTCTTCTGTGATAACTGGGCAAGATACTCAACTGTGTTAAGGCTTATATTTCTGGACTGTCAAACGGTAGTAATACTGATCAAGAAGGATTGGGGGACCACTGGCAAGAATACCACGAAATGCCTTGTATTCACAGAACATTTCATTAATGACTTTTCTTTTTTTTCTTTCCTTTTTTTTTTTTTTTTTTGCCTAGAATGGGACTATACAAATAGGAGAAATACTCTGTACTTATATTGAGCAAACAAATCACATTGTGATTAACAGTAAGAGACCAAGAATAATGCTTCTAGTTCCAACTTGCCCACTGAAACATTTTGCCACATGGGATTATGTCTCAAATTCCATAATCATTTTTATGATTAATTCCAATATTACTCCTTCCCCACAGCTTCCCGTGAAGCTTTCCTGAGTTCAGGCCACCACTGCAAGCCCAGGACTTGCAACACTCCCTGGGGAGGGCCAGCTGATGGTGTGGCTTTTCTCCAAACTGCACCCGAGTTCATCCCTGAGTCATGCTGGCTGCAGGAGATGTTCAGTCTCCTTCCTCTCCCTGCTGGGTTCATGTTGTTGGGAACCAGACAGGAACATTCCTGGTGACCATCTCAGACACCCATGTCTCTGTCCACCAAGGCTCCTCCCCTGCCCCGTCATTCGGTGCCCCTTTCTGACCACGGTTCTGGGCATCAGACATCACAATTGCTTCCTTCTGGAACTCCAGGAGCCCTTCTTGTCTACCTGCTCCACCCAATCAGAGTAGACTGAGGAGCATCCAAGAGCTGCAGGAGCCTGTATGTCTTCAAAGATCTCACTACCTAGCGGGACCCGCACACTGCCAGGCACTGCGATGTGCAGCCTCGGGACTGAGAGTCGTGCTCGTGTGCACTCAAAGCAGACTCTCTTCTCTGGACATGAGAGGATAAGCAAGTCTTTGAGGAGGAAAATGCACTCACAGGCAGACCTGGCTTGAACCCAAAGCACCACTCCACTGCATGGTCCCATGCTTGCACCACCTGCGTCTGTGAAATGGGATAATACCTCCTCCTTTAGTCATGGTGCAGACGGCGTTTGTGAGGCACTTTGAACTTACGTATCTTATAAAAGTTCACCATCTCAGTACTGAGTCCCAGAAAAATAGTTGAGGTTGATCTAAGTTCATTTATCCATATAGTTACCCTTTCTTAGTCACTTACCCTGCACTCATGGAAGGGAATGAAGTGATGCGTGAGACACATTCTCTGTCTTTTGTCTAATGGATGCGACAAATGGGATGAAAACACACCTCCCACCAGGGGAGCGCATTGGGTTCTGTCATTAGGTAACTGGTGCCAAAGATGAAATGACTGGCAAGTAAAGTCTCCTCCTTCCTTCAACACTTTTGCCTTAAAGAGTGGAGTGCAGGCAGCTTTCCAGCCCATGCCAAAGGGGAGGGCAGGCATCTCCACAACAACCAGGCCTCATGCTCCTGGCTGAGAAAAGGTTCTACCTTCCAGGCCTGGGCCGGCGTGGGATGGGATTCCGGGATTAAGGCAAGTAGCAATAAATTACAGTGCAAGCCTCAGATGCCCTCCATGCCTGAACCTGACTACAAGCCAGGCTTAGGAACACAGTTAATAAAAAATTTTTTTTAAAAAAAAATAGAGCTGCCCTATCCTCTTGCTTAATCCCTCAGAACTGGAGAAGCTGTCTCCCAGGGCTTGATTAATAGGCCCCTGGAGAGTTTGCTGCACCCCAAGCCAGCCCGGCAGCACACGGAGCACAGGATAGAGGCGCCATCTGCCCCACGCATACCTCCTGATACCTGCAGAGGAATCCCCCATACTCAGCCCTAAGGCAAGGAGGGATTTGACACCTCTAGGAAGGATGCTCTAGTTTGCTTCTGGGTTTTATAACTGGCCTCAATGGGCGTACTTCACACTTTCCTGCGTGGTCTTTAGAACTATGATTGATAAAAGGCTTTTGCATGCCTCTCTAGTGACTTCACAATCTACTAAGGAAAAACAAATTGTCAAAAGAAAAAGAAAATCTTCAAATTCCATCACAAACACAAACAGAACATTTAATATCAATGGAAGATGCTAAAGGTTAGAGAAAATGGACAAATCACACCTTACCCTTCCCCTGAGGAGTCCCGCAGCCTGTGAGCGGTGGGGTGAATGGAAACAGAACCAGGATCTGTGGTCAAAGTCCAAATTCACACAGAGTGCCTGGGAAGTAAGTCAAGGGAGTGTCCTCAGGGGCTGAGGACTGAGCTGGGTTTCCATGAATGATAGTTGGCCGGGGAGTGGGGACACAGGATTGGATCGGCAGGGGGAGGCCTTCTGTGGTCCTGCGAGAGCCTAGCACTCGCTAGGAACCCCTGATGTGCAGCGGGGGAGCGTGCTAGCTGAGCGGAACCTGAGGGGTGAGCCAGGTGCACTGTGGGCAGCTCTGGCACCAGGGGAGATCTAATCTCTGCTGTCACAAGCAGGGAAATGGCACTGAACCACTCCACACACAGAGAACAGAGCTGAGAGGAAGGAGACCAGAGTCGTCTGATAGCACCTGCCATGGCGCCAAGACCCGAGAGTCTGCTTCTCGAGAGACCATCCAGGAGTCAGGAGGGCAAGCCAGGCAGAGGGGCTGCTCTCCAGCCCCTTCTCTTCAGAGGGTGACCCAGGCACGGGGGTGACCCAGGCACAGAGCTGACCGCTGTGTTGCGGTGCCACAGGCCCGTGCATACCGGCCTCCCAGGACTCGGCTGGCCTCTACTTCTGCCCCAGATGAGTGCTCTTCCTGCCTGCCCCAGGTCCCTCGGCCCACACTTGTCCTCATCGCTTAGAGGCTGATGTATGCTGTCACCCCACTACCCAGCAGCCAGTGACATCACTCATGCTGGCCACCAGCCCCAGAGGGAAGCTAGTGTCCTCCAGAATCCTGTGCCCATGGGACACATGCAAGAGAGGACCAGCACTTTCTCTCACTGGGTCTGATGGAGGGAGGAGGTTTTGCTGGAGTCTGCATTCACCTTCATGCTGCAAACTCCTGGGTTTGTGGGCCTGATCCCAGCCCCTGGTCCTCACTCTGAGACAATCGCCCCCATAATGACAGCCATCCTTTCTGGGGCCATGAGTGTGCTTGCATGGTGTAGGTGCTAAGTGTGGCAAACGCACATGCACCCAGGACAGCCCAGCTGAAAGCAAAAATGCCTGCTCATCCCTGCCTAACTGGCCGGTGTGACACTTACCGATGCGTGCATCACCAGTGCATGCTGGGTCTCCCTCATATTCAGGCCATGCGAGGTTCGTTGGTGCTTTGGATTTTAGAATACAGAGTGACCATCTCTGGTGAGTGATGTCTTCTAGGGGCACCATGGGCTGCTCCTATGTGGGGCCCAGCTGAGCAGCGGTGAGAGGCTCACTAGAGTCCTGTGTTCAGAGCAGAGAGCAGAGTTAGTACCACCACGTAGGATGCTGTGTCCTGACACGTGTGTAAGTGATAACAGGTTAGCATGGCAGCTCTGGTAACGTGGCTGCTAAGAGTCAGTGCCGTGAGTACCATCTCTTCCAGTTCTTCTGTCTCTTGGAGAAATAAAGCCATCAATGCCTTGCTCATTGTCAAACCTCTTGTAAGAGGATGGTGGATGGAACTCAATGAAGGCTCCATGCCCTGAGCTGTTATTTTCAAGCCTCAGTATTATACCATGGAAGCTACCGCACTATTTCCACCAGAACAGCACAACCAGACATGACCATGCACTCAGTCACATGTCGGACATTTGTCAATAATAGCTCAAGGACACAGAAGCTTGAGGTTACAAGAGGCTTTCGGCAAAAGCATCTTATTAAGTTGCATGTTTAAGTGCTGAGGAAAGAAGCCTCAAACAGTAGTGAAACATTTGTTGAACTCTATGTACTCAGAAATGGCAAAACTAACATGGGACAGAAGGAGCCAAGAGCAGCTTCTGCAGGTTTCCTTGTTCAATTGCGTAAAGCTCCCCCAGTATTCTCCAGTCTCAGTGGAGAGATCCTGCGATGATACTTCGTGGAAGGTGTCAAAGCAAGTCCTCTTAAAGTCAGTATTCAAATCACCTTGGCCACAGGCAACTCTCGGAGATTTTAAAGAGATCATTAAAAAAATAAGAACTTTTGCAATCAACCAAGGAATCAAAAAGAATTGTTATTACATGATCTCGACAGAGAATTAAAGAGTCAGAGCCAGTTCATTTAGAACCAACAATATCCTACAGCATGAGAAAAATAAATCAAGATCTGTTCTCTGCGTGAAAAGAGTAGCTCCTGTAATCTCCACTCTCATTTATTTGCCAAAAAAGATACTACCTCCATAATTGCAAGATGGGTGCCTTCCTAGGCGGACTACCACTGGTGTCATCCAAGACTCATTCTAAGCCAACGCCTCTTCCAGGCTGGTGGGGCTCACTTGGCATGGGGGCCCCTGTATGCATTATTCTGCCTCAGGCTTGTTAAAATTGTCTAAAATTTGAAATATGGATTAATTTATTTGCCCCAAATGTAATGTTGTTGATGACTCTGAAAATGCAGGCTTTGTCATTTGCCTAAGCTCTTCCTCTCTCTATTCTCTATTTGAACTCCTTCTTCAATGACAGTGGCAGGGTCTGGTGGTCCTGATGTGCTACACCGACCTGTGAATCCTAAGACGGGGAACAGGGAATGGGGGAAGCTCCAGATGTGGGTGGACACCCCATCTCCGTCTCAGTGATTCTCCCTCCCCTACAGGCTGACCTGCTTACCAATGCCAGCATGTTCCTTGGCAACAGAATTGAAAGTCACAGATGTGAGCCTCGTTGGAAGAGTGGTTCATTCATCTGGCTTCGTTCTAGGTCCTGTAGCCCCTCTGGTGTATACAGGAAGCCTCCATGTGGATCAGTCATGCTCTCTGAGATTCCACTCAGGGTATTAGCGCCAGAGCTAAACAGCAAGTGCTCCTTTGCTGATCCTTATTGTCACCCACGAAGGACCTTCTGATGCACACAGCTAGACTAGGAGGGTGTCTAGATTCCCATGTCTCAGGCAAAATACAATTATCACAAACCATCCACAGCAACAGAGCTATGCTGAGGCTGCGGTGGTGGGAACAGCCCACTCAGGGGTCGGCAATAGGGAGTGCATTGCCTGGAGGGGATTTTAAAACAGTATGAAAACTTACTAAAAGTTGATTATCACCAAGTTTTTATTACCATCATTCTAAAGAATGTTGGCAATAACATGCTTCTCTCCACAAACATCTTGTGTCGGTCTGAGTTCTGAACAATTGCCATGGTTACTCTTGAGTTTTAATAATATAAATGTAGGTCTCAAATTAGCACATCTTCACCACGTATCCTTTTGGTTTTTAATTTTGCTTTAAGTTCTGGGACACATGTGCAGAACATGCAGGTTTGTTACATAAGTGTATGTGTGCCATGGTGGTTTGCTGCACCTACTGACCTGTCCTCTAAGTTCCCTCCCGTTGCCTCCCACCCCGCCACAGGCCCCAGTGTGTGACGTTCCCTCCCTGTATACATGTGTTCTTAATGTTCAGCTCCCACTTCTGAGTGAGAACATGCGGTGTTTGGTTTTCTGTTCCTGTGTTAGTTTGCTGAGGATGATGGTTTCCAACTTCATCCATGTCCCTGCAAAGGACATGATCTCATTCCTTTTTATGGCGGCATAGAATTCTGTTTTTTGTTTGTTTGTTTGTTTGTTTCCTTTTTTTTGAGGTGGAGTCTCACTCTGTAGCCCAGGCTAGAATGCAATGGTGCAATCTCGGCTCACGGAAATCTCCACCTCCTGGGTTCAAGTGATTCTCCTCCCTCAACCTCCCCAGTAGCTGGGATTACAGGTTCCCCCCACCATGCCTGGCTAATTTATTTTTATTTTAAGTATAGACAAGATTTTGTCATGTTGGCCAGGCTGGTCTGAAACTCCTGACCTCAAATGATTCTCCTGCCTCCGCCTCCCAAAGTGCTGGGATTACAAGTGTGAGCCACCACGCCTGGCCATGGCTGCATAGTGTCCCATGGTGTATATGGGACATGTTACATAGGGATACATGTGCCTTGGTGGTTTGCATGGCACATGTATACCCATGTAACAAAAGTGCATGTTCTGCAAATTTTCTTTATCCAGTCTACCATTGATGGCCATTTGAGTTGGTTCCATGACTTTGCAATTGTGAATAGTACTGCAATAAACATCCCTGTGCATGTGTCTTTATAGTAGCATGATTTATAATCCTTTGGGTATATAACCAGTAATGGGATTGCTGGGTCAAATGGTATTTCTGGTTCTAGATCCTTGAGGAATCACCATACTATCTTCCACAATGGTTGAACTAATTTACATTCCCACTAACAGTGTAAAAGCGTTCCTGTTTCTTCACAGCCTCACCAGCATCTATTGTTTCTTGACTTTTTAATAATCGCCATTCTGACTGGCATGAGATGGTATTTCATTGTGGTTTTGATTTGCATTTCTCTAATCATCAGGGATAATTGAGCTTCTTTTCATATTCAGGACATAGGCCATTCAGGACATAGGCATGGGCAAAGACTTCATGATGAAAACGCCAAAAGCAACGGCAACAAAAGCTAAAATTGAAAAATGGGATCTAATTAAATAAACTACAGAGCTTCCGCACTGCAAAAGAAACTATTATCAGAGTGAACAGGCAACCTACAGAACAGGAGAAAATTTTTGGAATCTATCCATCTGACAAAGGTCTAATATCCAGAATCTACAAGGAACTTAAACAAATTTACAAGAAAAAAAAATATCAAAAAGTGGGCGAAGGATATGAACAGACACGTCTCAAAAGAAGACACTACATATTCTTTAATAAATATTATACCCTGCAGGGCAGTTGATTCAGAGAGCGCCAAGTTACATGGAATGCCACTAACTCACAGCAATTCAGCTTTTCACGTTTTCTTTTTTTTTTAAATTCAAATCCTGCTCAGGTGCAGCTTGTGACCCCAGCCCTGTGGTACTTCATGTTCTTATATTCTAACAGCACACTCAAAAGAAGCAATGGTCTTCCAGTGGCTGTAAAGGGAATCACACGTGCCCAGAGCTATCCCAACACTGTGGCTGCAGGTGACCACATGGACTTTCCCTTTATGTTGAAAATCCAACACGGCAAAGCAGCAGAGATCACAAGATATCTTTTGTTTGATAAGTGCAAACTTTATTTCACACATGAAATAATTTATTGAATTTAATGATATATTTGAAATGGAAAGTTTTTCTTTTTTAATAATTTATGGTCTTAAACTAAAGAATGACTCAAGAAACCATTACTGGTTATTGCATGATTATCGATAAAAATGATTTTGTTTAATAATGGAAGGAAAGATGACCCACTGTGCGTGTTAACTTTGAGGGGCATACTCCTCTCACCTACTGTGGAAAAGCAGGAATTCAGTCTTTGCAACAGTGCTGGGGAGCCTAAACCTCAGGAGAGCCGAGTTCCAGCCCAGCCCTGCCCCCTACCTCCTTTAGCCCAGAAGACTCATTTGAACTCTCAGGCCAGCGTCCTTTGCCCTCAAAGTGAGGCCCTGGGAGAAGAGGACCTTTCAAAACGGAGATCAAATGCTGATTCTGAAGCATATGGTGCAGTCACAACCCCTGAGGCATTTTGCAATATAGGCAGAAAGATGAGACATGCACACTCATGAAAAGTTAAACAGCTATAGAAGATGCCAGCACAAAATAAATCACAAAGCAGAAAGTGACAGGCACCAAGTAAATGGAGCCAGCGACTCCTGCCCTCAGTCAGAACCTGGAGAGACCGCATGGCCTGGAGGGAGCTGGGAAGCTTTCTAAACACAACCGAGCTTGGGGCAGTTTCTGGAGGCACTTTGCTTGGTTATATTTAATTTACAACCCCAGGCTTATTTAGCTATGGTTTAAAACTGGATCGATGCGTCTTCTTTCAGCCAGGGCCTCAGAACTCCAAGGACAGCACTGATGGGGTGCATTGAAGAAAAGGCCGGGAGGGTCTCCTGCCTCTCCGCAGTCACCAGCACACACATTCCCCATGAACAGAAACTGTCTATGGCTCCCCATGAGCCCTGAAGGGCCAGCCCCTCAGGGCTCTCTCACCTCTACCTTCTGCCACTTGGGCTCCTGACACCTGCTGCCATCTGCATGACCTGTGCGATGGAACGTGGTCCCTGTGCTCAGGCAGCTCAGTGGGACACAGCTAGATAGCATGTGGCAGCTTAAGCACTTCTGGGAACGGCCACGGTGAGCGTCTGTGCCTGCACTTGCCTGAGTTTCCACACCAGAAGGCTGATTTTAGTATTTTTCTCTTGCATCCCAAAAAACAGCTTTCCCATAAGAAGGTTTGCAGTGTGGCCAGCTGCCAACCGGGCTGGGTAGAGCTGTCCTCACTCTAATTCTTTTGGTTTATTTATAAGGCTGCTTTCTGCATTCTTACTTCTCCAGATTATCTGTTCCCCTGAGGGCGAAGGGAAATCAGGCTGCCCCACATTGACTGCAGCTCAGTGTTCTCTGAAACGCAATTAAAATGTTAAGGACGATGGACAATCAATATTTTATACTCTACACAAAAAAATTCCCTTCCTAATGGCCTGATGTGGGAGGTGATGCAGTGAGCGAGCCCAGAGCTGTGTCTACAAAATGCCAACACAACCAATGGCAAAACGAGTCATTTCTGTCTCATTGCCAATCTCCCCACCTGGTTTCCCTCCTGGTGCCCCATGTTATAGCCAGTTAACTAGATGATTTCTTCTGATATCGTGGAAGGCAGGGCCACAGAACAGGAGAGCCAGCTGCAGAGCAGCCTCACGGGGCGTGATGGGGCTCCCCTCACTCTTTCCATCAGAAGAACTACAAAATATTATTCTTCTGAGTTCTTGCAAAGACAAAATGGCAAATACAGGCACATCTAGGGCATGCATATCACCACCGCCCAACTTTCTCCATACCCCAGACCTGGCCTCAGCATCACTCCTGGGACACCCCCAGGCATCCTCGGCCACCTTGAGACAAAACTGAAGGACCTGCTGTCCAGGGCCGGGTGGGGCCTCTCTTCTGTGAAATCACGATTCCTCCCAGCAGCCTGAAGAACAGCGACATGCCCTGTTGTATAGATGCTGAAGTGGGCCTAGCAGCCTCAGGATTCCCAGCTAGGAAGGAAGAGAACCCCAGGCTCCCTCTCCCTCTCCAGCCCATCAGCCGCTCATCCCCACACTGGGAGTGAGCATTCACCGTGCTCCAGGCACCGTGCTGGACATGGGCATGAGTACAATAGAATAGTCTTTCCCTTCTGAGCACTCACATTCTAGGGAAAACCATTAGACCCTCCTATGAAGGAGGCCCTGCCCCGATTTGGTGGCTAAGACAAGGCTGACTAATGACAACATGTGTACCCATCCTCCTTGCCTCCCGCACCACCCGGTCCTTACTCTATCACAAGACTTCCGTGGTTCAGCGGAGCATGAGCCCAAGCAGAGGGAGGTTAAAGCGTGGCTGTGCCACGGCTGCTCTTGTGGACCACTCTGCTGCTCGATCAGCTTGTCTGCTGGATCACACAGTCTGTGGGCTCATTTCTGTGAATGCTTCAGGCTTTCTGGGTACCTTCTCAGGGTCCAGCCTCACAAACAGAACAGTATCAGGAGCACCCGGAGACAGGGTGAGAAGATGATGAAACAGATGGCGCAGACGGGGGGCTGCAGCTGGGGCTAAGTCTGCAGAGAAGCCACGGGTGCTCAGCCAGGCAGATCCAGATTTGAATCTGGACTGTCACCTGCTGCTGTGAGTCCTGGGCAAGATGGTGACGGAATATAGCACAGCATGTCATAAGGTGATACCCCAAATTCCTCAGATAATCAATGTTAACAAACCCAGTGTGGGCTGATAGAGTCCAGGAAGGCTTCCTGGAGCAGGCAGTGCTGGAGTCCTGTCAGGGTCCAGGTGGGAGTGGGCGGGGACATTGAGCGGCAAGAGGAAAGGATAAGGGGGATAACAGGCCACCTTCCCAGACAGAGGCGTGGCAGGTTTTCCTGAAGCAGAAGACGTGGGAGAGTGAGTATTGGGTGAAACTCGGTACAGGGCAGGACGGGCCAGGAGGGCTCCCTCGATGTGTCGCACCCATCTGTAGCTGAGGCAAACATATCTTCCAGTTCCCAATTCCACAGCTTTCTAAGAGGACCAGTTATCACCTTTCACGGTAACGTTATTGTTTTTCCTCCTCAGTGTGCACCATGGGCCAGGAGCCACCAGGACATGTCAGTTCTGCTTATCTATGAGGGGAAGTCGTCTGCTTTTATTCATACAAGCTTGTGGTGGAAAAGAAATTCATGCAAAACGTTAGGTTTAAAGGCAAGATGTCAGAAAATGGTGCTTCGGTTTGGATCCCTTGGACTCCTGCGGAGGCTTGCCTCCTGGCTCCTGGGCTGCACCGACCACCCGGTGCTGAGAGTGAGCCTGGCATTTCACATTTATTCTCTCCCCTCATCCTTATCTCAGCCCTAAGAGGCACCCAGAGTCAAAGAGGCCCAGATGCACGACGAATCATTAGTGGCATCAGGATCTACGCAGCAGCAGTCCTGCCAGGGGCCTGGCCTTCCTCTGCCGTAGCAGGAGCACCAGGCAGTGCAGGCAGCCAGCAGGCCCTCATTCCGTCCCTCATGTGGGGCCTCCTCTGTACCCCTCCACTGTCCATGCTGCCTCCTAAACGTTAGCACCCAGCGCCTTCTGGCGCTCCTGCAGCCATGCTTGGAGTGACTGCTTTGTCGGCTCACCCCGGGGTCCACGACCGTGGCCAGCAAGGTGCTGACAGCCAGCCTTTCCCGTCTGTGCCCAGTTCTGACTTTGTGGGGTACACCCAATACTTTGGCTTCTTGAAGAAAAAAGAACCACATAGCTGAGCCGAGAGAAGATTTGCATTTCCCAAGCCCCAGCCATCTGCCAGAAGGCCACTCTGCTGGTGGCCCCGGCTTTACCGAATGATTCCTCAGCAATCCTAGAAGAGAAAGTTGTTCTCCTGGTGATGGATTTACTCCACATCCCTGACTCCGGACAGAAAACAGTAAAAAGGAGACACAATTTTCCATCTGAAAACATGTGTTGTCTTAACTTACCTTAAGAAAGAATGTGAACTTCTTTGCGACTGCTCTCTCCTTTTAAGAGAACATTTTCTCAGTTATCGCTCTGACAAGACAAGGAGGGCATATGTTCTGAAGAGCACAAGGTATAGAATACCACACCTGCTCTGCTAATGCCATCAGCAACATGCTCAGTGTGGGCGTCGTAGATAAGGGCTTAATAATGTTCCGTCAACACCAGATCCAGGGGCAACACGGATGATGGTCATGGTTCACTGAACGCATGCAAGCATTTTTTTTCCAATTTGTTATTATCATTTAAATTAGAAACACTTTGTATTACTAGATAAGCAGGCCAGGAGCATCAAGGTCCAATCTAGCCACGGTTCACTGTCTGGGGTCACACGACCAAGGCCTCCCAACACCCTGGAGTCACCTGTGTGGGGCCCGTGCTCTTCAGTCCGAGGCATGGAGCCTCAGCTTGTGGGATCCTGCAGCCGGGCGTAGGGGGACTTCCTTGAGGAAAGCCTCAAAGTTGGTGAGTGACCACTGCTTCTCAGGGCCTCTTTCTCCCAGAGACATCAGGGTCTCACTGCCCCTTCCAGCTCTCTGGCCAACCAGGTGACACTGGGAAGACACAGGAACTCAAACCAGGCAGTGTGCGTTTGAGTGTGACATGCAGATGGTTCCAGGGAGCACCTCAAGGTGGCAGTGTGGGTGGGAGCAACAACTTCCCACACGGATATACACCTGCTTCCCACACGGATATACACCTACTTCACACACGGATATACATCTACTTCACAATGCTACTTCACCACAGCACGTTTGCCTTTGGCTGCTCTACTGAAGTCTGTGTTTTGGGCAAGGTTGTTGCACCCGAAAACATGTGAGTCATTACAATAAAAGCATTGCCCTTGGACATAGACACATTTTGTTTCATCTTAAGTCCCTCATCCACCATCATGTACCATTATTTAGGGCTTGAATTCACCCATCCAGAAACTATTTACTGAGCATCGTCCATGTGACGAGAACTGTTTTATTAAATGAGATTATCTGCAATAAATTACAGCTATACGATGAGTATTGGTAAGAAGTGTGGGAGTGTCTACAACTTTACCTCAAAAGAACCTGTGCAATGATACCAATAAACGCATGTCTCTGGCACTTATGTGGTATGTGTATGTGCACCCCATGTCTGTGTACATGTATGTCAGCACCTCTCCCATGGGTTTGGTGCTATGTAGCAGGATGTTACAGACACTGAAGGAATGCACAGTTTGGAGGTAGAAATAGGACTGTAAAAAATGAAGGAGGTAAACAGAATAGGCAGACACTCAGTAAATCAGAGAGGGCTTCCTGGAGGTGGCAAGATTCGAATTGGGTCTTAAACTCTCACTTAGTAGGTAATTGCTTGAACACCTAGCACTCATCTTCCCTCCCAGCACCCTGATTTCTCTTAGGTAACTCCCTTTATCCCATTGGTATATTTCATTTACCACAGTGGCTTGTCCTGAAATGTGCACAAGTCCCAATAACAGCCAATGAGAATGACACGTGAGCCTCATACTGGTGCCATTGGCACCAGAGAGGCTCTCTTTTTGCTGGATGTGCACAAGGGAACATGTTGGCCTGGAGCCCTGGGTGACCCCAAGAGGGCAAGGCTGGCAGAGAAGAATAGGGTCAAGACATGAAGAAGCCACGTCCTGACACACCACCGAGCTCAATTCAGACATGACCACACTGCCCTGGCCTTGAACTGCTCAGTTATTCTGAAACCATCCCTGTAAATTTTATAAAATTAATCAAGGAAGAAGAGAGAGGGGGAAACGAATGAAAGCTGGCTTGCCGCACACTCGGCATTCCTCACCGGATCGGGCTGCTCTGACTTGCTTCCTCAGAGTTGCTTGGTTCCTATTGTCCTAGAATCATGTAGACTCTGTTACAAGATTCCAGTTCTCCTTACCGGCTCTGTAGACAACAACTTGCATATTATGAAAGGTTAAGTTTTCCCTTTGAGAAATTCTTGTAGGTCCTGTATAAGAGTGAAACTACCAATGCCAGCTGGTCTGAAGGATGTCACTGATGCCAGCTAGTCTGTAGGACCCCACTGATGCCAGGTGTCTGAGGACCCCAGGAGGAGCTGACTCACCAAAGACTGCAGTTTCCACATTCTGATAATTTCATCCTCTTTCCCCCAACCAATCTACGACCCCAGTCTTCTAGGCCCTCAGCCTCCATGATCCCCTTAAAAACCCCAGGCAAAAGTTCCTTGGGGAGAGGGATTTGAGGCTCTCCTCCCACCTCCTTGCTTGGTGGTCTGCGGTCATTACACTGTTTCTCTGCTGCATCCCTGTGGTCTCAGTGTATTGGTCCACTACCGTGCAGCAGGCATGCAAACCTGTGAGTCCTGCAACAATTCCAGCAAAGTCAATCCAATTTTGGTAGGATTTTCTGAAATGGGAACTTTGAAAGACAAAGACACACAGTGTATTTTAACAAACACTTCCCCTCATTCTTCAGGAAAGGACTGGTACACGCCGTGAGGCAGATGGATCTATGAGAAGAGTCTGTCTGGATCGGCTCTGGTTCTTCTCCCTCATATCACCAGGTTCTGCTGGTCCCCAGAGCCATACATTGAATTTTCATTTATTTTCTATATACTTCTAGTCAGATTTCAACAAATACCTTCTTGGTCTTTCATCCTAAATTCTTATCAGTCTAGAGTAATTTCCAAGTATATAACCTGCTTTGCCAAGGAGGCTTGGCCTCCTGCTGGCCTCTGCAGAACTAAGACTGACTTATATCCTCTGTTTCTCACTTAGCCCCGTGGAAGTGAAGCCCCCATTGGATGCCAGTTCACCCCTGACTTATCCTGGAGTTTTCTTTCCTGAGTTTTCCAACATCTGCATGCAGTTTTCTCTCCTGCACCAGCAAGTAAGTATTCACTCAGTTCACTTTTATCTTTAAAGGAATCTCCAGTGTGGGTCTGACTGAGAAACCTCCATTAGAGGAACAGAATGATGTGACATTTCCTGTGTTGCACTATTAAACTTCCCCTTGCCCCCAGCAATTAGAGGAACAGGATGATGTGACACTTCCTGTGTTGCACTATTAAACCTCCCCTTGCCCCCAGCAACTTGGACTTTATGGTTAACGTTCCTCACTCAGTCTCACTTGGGCTATGTTGTTTATGACCATCCCTTCATCCGGAATGTCTATCCCTTCCCCACCTTTCTCTAGGTCCTCATCATTCAGGGACGGGAGGTTTCCCACCCTGTATTCTGAGATGATGACTTGGGCTCTGTATTGATGCCCCTTGTGCCTCTTTACAGACACATGCCTCCACCTGCCTTGTTGTTTGTCTGTTTGCCTCCCCCGCTAATTTATGAGATCTACTTAGACCATAACTCCCACCTCAGTCTCTTGGGAAAATGTAGGTGGTTAATAAATGTGTGTTAAAATATATTTAATTGAGCTAAATGTGCAGTAATCTAAAAACTTGCAGTGGTAAAATCATTTAGTAAGTTAATGTCTCTAGCCAGGTGTGATCGCAGGGCCGAGAGTGGGCTGCCAGCATCTAATGATTCCATGCATCCTTTCAGATTGAACTGTGCACAGCTTCGTGGGCACTCTGAGGGACTGGGCAGCATTAATAATTCAGGTGCTCCATTCGGAGAAGCCTGTGCGGTGCCAGAGCTGGAGGAAAAGGCAAAATGACTCAAGCTGAGAGAGGAGTGGGGAGGAAAATGCCAGAACACAGCTCTAATCTTGACTACTATTTAAAAAAAAAAAAAATCTTCAGCTGTCAATTTTGTATGCAGAGCTTGTCAGACTCTCAAATGAACCAGGGGAGATTTCCTCACTAAAACTAGGAAAAGGTTATATTTGATGAGGGGGCTTGAAAGAGGAGCATTAAAAATTACAATTCTTGATGTAAAATGTGGAGAATTTTTTAAATGTTTGGGAGAGCAATTTTGAAGGGTCACTGGGTGTATTCATCCCTGAAGTGGTCTCCCCCAGCTTTGTGCAGTCTTGGTGCAGAAAGAACAGCATTTCTGTGAAATGCTACAGCCATAATGAAGGCAAGCACCTTGGGGAAAGAGCAGTTTCTATGCAGAGGTGGAGGAGAAGAAGAGGAAATGGATAACACTAGCTCCTCAAGTCGACAGATAGTTACTGTAGCCTCCACTCCCAGGGGCAGCTGCTGAGCTGGAAGCTTGGGAAATACAAATAGGCTGAAGGACCTGCCTGTGCTCCTTCCCACTCATGCCCAGGAGGAGCTCACTGTGGGATGCAGCACTCAAGGCAGGAACCTATGAAAAGGTGTCTAGTGACCTAATATCTAAAGGGCCCTGGTGAACACAGAGAGGCAGAGAAGGCTGGTTTCTCCTCCAGCAGCTCACAGCATACTTGAAAAGCAGTCCACAAACCCACACAAATTTACAAAAGAGAAATTTGCTCATGGCACAGGACAACAATGAAGAAAGGTTTATAGTGTGTGCAGGCCATGTGTGGTCTCCAGATGAGACTGAAGGATGGTACGAGTGCTCTAGGTCATGGCGATGGAAAAGACTGTGGAAGACGCAGAGCTGGAGCTACCGAGTGAAGAGCAGGTTCGGTGAATACCGACAGGAGGAAGTCGGAAGCACCGCTGGGCTGTGGGAGCGAAAGCACATGATGGACAGGTGGACACTGGCCTCTAGCACTGACCAGCAGGAGTCATTCTTTCCCCCGCTGGAGTCTCAGCCCCTGTCCTTAGGATGAAAAATTGGAAGCTAACCATGGGCAATTCCAGTTCAGCATCCTACGTTCTTTAAATAGGCGGTTGGAAAATTGGGGTTTACAGGGGTTAAGGGCGAAATAGCAGAGAGACTAATTCAAAAAATATAAAGAGAAGAGAAGCGGTACCGTGTCCCCCTGGGGTTGCAGAAAACGTACACAGTCCGCTCCATGGCTGCTGGGACACTGCCAACCTAGACTAATTATACTCAAATATCTAGCATGATGTCAAGGAATCTAATAATAGAACAACAACATTTTTTGAAATAATTATTAAGCAAAAAAAATTAAATTGGTAAATACACGTTTTGGCCTGATCATGAATATTTTCCAGTGCTCAAATCAAGAATCTAAGATGTGTCATACCCAACATAACGTCGGGGACAGGCTGGCAGCAGGGATGACAGGAGATATGATCAGGACAGTGATTCCGGAGAGAGCATCCCGGAAGTTCATCATTCCACTCACTTACGACTATTTCAGCTTTTAAACAAGGCTCAAGTCTAGTTTTCAGATATTCAATATTAAAAAAACTAAAGGAACAGAAAAAGATATACCAGGAAAATATTAATTAAAGAAAACTGATTTAACAAAAGAAAATTTAAAGCAAAAGGCAATTGTTTTGGAGAAAAAAGAATTCTTGGACACAATAAAATGACCAATTTTCAAGAAAGCAATAGCAATCCAGAGCCTGTAAACGCCTCGTAACACAGTTTAAAATATACATAAAGGTAGAACTGACTGAATTACAAAGATAATTTGAGGAGCCTAAACAGATAAATAACTCTGATGGGTGAAAATGTATAAAGTAGAAAACCAAAAAGAGAGAAGTTCATGAAAAACAAAAGTTTATACTTTAAAAAAGACTAATAACATTAACAGACTCTAAAAATAAAAAAATAATAATAATGCTAAGAAAACTAGAGACTAAGTTGTCCCTTCGTATCCACGGAGAATTGGTTCTATGACATACCACAGATAGTGAAATCTGAGGATACTCAAGTCTCTGATATAAGATGGCATAGTATTTGCATAACCTATGCACATCCTCCTGTATAATTTAAATCATGTCTAGATTGCTTATAATAGCTAATACAATGTAAGTGCTATGTAAACAGTTCCTAAAGTGCATTTTAAAATTTGTGTTATTTTTTCATTTTTGTATTGTTACTTTTTTTCCAAATATTTTCAATCCACAGTTGTTTAAATCTATAGAGGTGGAACCCACAAATAAAGAGGGCTAACTGTATATAAATATGTAGATATTTTACAATTATAAAATAGATATCTTAGGGATGCTATAAAAAATACCCTAGGTTGGGTAATTTATAAAAAACAGAAATGTATTGCTCACCATTCTGGAGGCTGGGAAGTCCAAGATCAAGGTGCCAACAGATTTAGTGGAAGGTGAAGGCCTGTTCCTCACAGATGGCACTTTCTGTGCATCCTCATATGGCAGAAAAGGCAGACAAGCTCCCTCAGGTCTCATTTAAAAGGTCATTAATCCCATTCATGAAGGCTCCAAAGACCCCATATCTTCATATCATCACCATGGGGATTAGATTTCAACATATGAATTTCAGGAGGGCACATACACCCATCAAAAATTAACAAGCCTCAAGCTCAGGCAGTTTTGGAAGGAAATTCTATATTCCCAACCAAAATGGTTTAAAAGAGACTGAATATATTTATCTAGAGAAAACAATCAGAAAAGTAGATCAAATATGTAAAGCCATGGTTTTTAAGACACTGCAACAAAGGACAAAGATCCTTGAGAGACAGGAAATGAATGAAGTGAGCCCTAAAATTGCTACAACTTACTACAGAGACAGTTTCAAAGTCATGGCACAGGAGGGAAAAATCCCAGCGGAGTCCTTTAGACTCCCTGCATTAAGAAGACGGAACTGAGACTATGGGGAAACCAAGGCAGATAGATTTCCAAAAGCAGAGTAGTAGAGAGAAGACAGCTGCATAGAGAGAATCCTAGAGGGTCCCCAACATGTATTTAGTAGACTAGTGATCAGCATGTATGTGTGAGAAAACTGAGGTTGAAGAAGAACAACCCCAAAAGATTAGAATGATGAATACCTGCCGCACACACAGAACTCAACAGAGTCTGTTCCAACAGCCACACTGGAAATATCTAGGACACACGGATCGTTGGGTAGAGTTCTCAGAAGGATCCTGTCTCAGTAGTGGGTAAGGATCAGCTCCACGCTGAGCATTGCTCTGCACTCAGCTAAAACACAGTAAAAGAAAAACTTGAAAGCACCCAACTGTTTCAAACTAGGTGACTGCATCCCTGAACAAAGCTCAAGGATGATAATAGAAACACAAAAATACGCAGGATCTAACAACACAATTCTCAATATTTGGCATCTAATCAAAACCTCCAAGTGAGAACAAAAATCCTTCAAATGAAACTAATCCAGAACTGACACAGATGTCAGCTCTGACAATGATGTAAAAACAGTTATTATAACTGTACTGCATATGTTCAAAAAGATGAATTGAGGCACACAGATATAATAAAGGCCAAAATCAAACTTGCTGAAATGAAATCTGTATCCTAGAAGGTGGAAAATTTACTGGATATTTTCAGCTTCAAATTCAACATCAAAAGAGCTTGGAAATTATCACTTTCTTCCTTACAACAGGAAAACAGCTGAACAAACTGAAAATCAATGACCTTTGGACCCATCAGAGAATTGAGGTTGCAGAGGAAACCACCTCAAAATTTGGATAGACAGCTGAATGCTGAGATTCAGAGCTGAGATCGGCTTACTAGGAGCTAAAGCCTAAAGTCCTAAGCTAATAGAAACACTTAAATGGTAATTTTGACAAATTGCTGAAGGCTGAGAACTAGCAGGAGAGGGAGAAACTCCTGAGGCCACAGTCTTGGGGAAGGGCCCACACGTTCATAGGTTTTACCTCCAGAAACCCCATCAGGTTCTCACTGTGAAGAGCTGGGAAAAAAATTACCTTATGTCTCTGGCAGGGGGAAGGAGAAAGTAGCCGTTTTGATAAATGATCAGTACATTCTTCATTGGAAAGTTATCTTCTTCATGAGAAAACTTCACCAGAAACTTATCCCATCTAGAGAGAAAGGTGTTTGCCTTACTTGAGCTCCCTCTGACTTTCCTGTCTAACCTAAAGTGGGAAGGGGGGAAAAGCTAAGAAACATTTGTAAAGGTCTCATCCTGACGACACAGACCGATTACAAGGCTGATATTTAACCACAGGATTCTAGAACACTTCTCCATTCCCACTTTTTACCCCTACATTAATGGGGCTGTGGGATAACAGGTGATTACAGCTGAAAAAATGGCACAGGTTCTAATTAAGAAAAGTGTGCTTAAGGGAAACCAAAGACAACAAGGAAGACAGAAACAAAGACAACGGAGTAATTTAAAGATCTTCACACCTGTAACAACGGCAACTCTTAGAAACAGTCCAACTCGTAGCCAGATTACATAGAATCTCACACTGAAGACCTGTTTACCTCAGATATTTTTACCAGATATGTCATGGTTTAGTCTTCAATAAAAAACTACAAAGAATGATCAACTTTAGGCAATGCACAACAAAAAGACATAATGCAAGAAACAGAACCAGACTTGTATATGACACAAATTTTGGAATTAATCAATCAAGAAATTTAAAATAACCATGATTAATATGCACTGAAACAACCAGACATCAACATATAAAAAAATGTATAAAATGAATTTAGACATAGATCTTAAACCTCTCACAAAACTTAAGTGTATTATAGACCTACATGTAAAATGCAAAACTATGAAACTCCTAAAAGATAACATAAAGACCTGCGTGTCTATGGGTATAGTGATGACCTTGTAAATACAACACCAAAGGTATGATCCATGAAAACAAATCCGATCATTTGAATTTTGTTAAAATAAAAGTTTCTTCTCTGCAAAATATATTGTCAGGAGAATGAAAAGACAAGCCTATTTCCAATTAAGTTCACATTGCGAAGTAAGAGGGTTGGAATTTCAACATATCCCTTTGTTTCAGGGGGAATCACAATTCAACCTAAAATATTGCATATAGATGACTGAAAGGAATAACAGCAACATAGGGACAGAAGGGAGAAATTGGGAGTACTCTGTGCTAAGTTACCTGCACTACCCATAAAATGGTACAGTGTTACAGAAAGTGGACTTAGCTCTAAATATATATTGTGAATTCTAAGAAAACCACTAAAACAGTTTGTTGGGGTTTTTTTTTTGTTTTGTTTTGTTTTTTTTGAGATGGAGTCTCACTCAGTCGCCCAGGCTGGAAGGCTGGAATGCGGTGGCGCGATCTCGGCTCACTGCAAGCTCCGCTTCCCAGGTTCACGCCATTCTCCTGCCTCAGCCTCCCAAGTAGCTGGGACTACAGGCGCCCGCTGCCACGCCCGGCTAACTTTTTGCATTTTTAGTAGAGACGGGGTTTCACCATGTTACAGGATGGTCTCGATCTCCTGACCTCATGATCCTCCTGCCTTGGCCTCCCAAAGTGCTGGGATTACAGGCGTGAGCCACCGCGCCCAGCCTAAAACAGTTTTTAAAAGGGTTTTAATTAATATGCTAAGAGAAAAATGGAATCATAAAACATTCAAAATCAGAGAGGTAAGAAAAAAGAGGGGAAGAAACAATACAAAGGACAAGTATAAAAAACAGAAAATAGTTGCAAACATTGTAGATATTAATGCAACTACATCAATAGCTACTTTATTTTTTTATTATACTTTAAGTTCTAGGGTACATGTGCACAACATGCAGGTTTGTTACACATGTATACATGTGCTATGTTGGTGTGCTGCACCCATTAACTCATCATTTACATTAGGTATTTCTCCTAATGTTATCCCTCCCCCCTCCCCCAATCCCACAACAGGCCCCGGTGTGTGATGTTCCCCGCTCTGTGTCCAAGTGTTCTTATGGTTCAATTCCCACCTATGACTGAGATCATGTGGTGTTTGGTTTTTTTGTCCTTGCAATAGTTTGCTGAGAATGATGGTTTCCAGTTTCATCCATGTCTTTACAAAAGACATGAACTCATCCTTTTTTATGGCTGCATAGTATTCCATGGTATATATGTGCCATATTTTCTTAATCCAGTCTATCATTGATGGACATTTGGGTTAGTTCCAAGTCTTTGCTATTGTGAATAGTGCCACAATAAACATAAGTGTGCATATGTCTTTATAGCAGCATGATTTATAATCCTTTGGGTATATACCCAGTAATGGGATGGCTGGGCCAAATGGTATTTCTAGTTCTAGATCCTTGAGAAATCGCCACACTGTCTTCCACAATGGTTGAACTAGTTTACAGTCCCAACAACAGTGTAAAAGTGTTCCTATTTCTCCACATCCTCTCCAGCACCTGTTGTTTCCTGACTTTTTAATGATTGCCATTCTAACTGGTGTGAGATAGTATCTCATTGTGGTTTTGATTTGCATTTCTCTGATTGCCAGTGATGATGAGCATTTTTTCATGTGTCTGTTGGCTGCATAAATGTCTTCTTTTGAGAAGTGTCTGTTCATATCCTTTGCCCACTTTTTGATGGGGTTGTTTTCTTCTTGTAAATTTGTTTGAGTTCTTGGTAAATTCTGGATATTAGCCCTTTGTCGGATGAGTAGATTACAAAAATTTTCTCCCATTCTGTAAGTTGACTGTTCACTCTGATGGTAGTTTCTTTTCTGGTGCAGAAGCTCTTTAGTTTAATTAGATCCCATTTGGGTTTTGTTGCCATTGCTTTTGGTGTTTTAGTCATGAAGTCCTTGCCCATGCCTGTGTCCTGAACGGTATTGCCTAGGTTTTCTTCTAGGGCTTTTATGGTTTTAGGTCTAACATTTAAGTCTTTAATCCATCTTGAATTAATTTTTGTATAAGGTGTAAGGAAGGGATCCAGTTTCAGCCTTCTACATATGGCTAGCCAGTTTTCCCAGCACCATTTATTAAATAGGGAATCCTTTCCCCATTTCTTGTTTTTGTCAGGTTTGTCAAAGATCAGATGGCTGTAGATGTGTGGTATTATTTCTGAGGGCTCTGTTCTGTTCCATTGGTCTATATCTCTGTTTTGGTACCAGTTCCATGCTGTTTTGGTTACTGTAGCCTTGTAGTATACTTTGAAGTCAGGTAGCATGATGCCTCCAGCTTTGTTCTTTTGGCTTAGAATTGTCTTGGCAATGCGGGCTCTTTCTTGCTTTCATGTGAACTTTAAAGTAGTTTTTTCCAATTCTGTGAAGAAAGTCCTTGGGAGCTTAATGGGGATGGCATTGAATCTATAAATTACCTTGGGCAGTATGGCCATTTTCACGATATGGATTCTTCCTATCCATGAGCATGGAATGTTCTTCCATTTGTTTGTGTCCTCTTTTCATTGAGCAGTGGTTTGTAGTTCTCCTTGAAGAGGTCCTTCACATCTCTTGTAAGTTGGATTCCTAGAAATTTTATTCTCTTTGAAGCAATTGTGAATGGGAGTTCATTCATGATTTGGCTCTCTGTTTGTCTGTTACTGGTGTATAAGAATGCTTGTGATTTTTGCGCATTGATTTTGTTTTCTGAGACTTTGCTGAAGTTGCTTATCAGATTAAGGAGATTTTTGGGCTGAGACGATGGGGTTTTCTAAATATACAATCATGTCATCTGCAAACAGGGACAATTTGACTTCCTCTTTTCAGAATTGAATACCTTTTATTGCTTTCTCTTGCCCAATTGCCCTGGCCAGAACTTCCAACACTATTTTGAATAGGAGTGGTGAGGGAGGGTATCCCTGTCTTGTGCCAGTTTTCAAAGGGAATGCTTCCAGTTTTTGCCCATTCAGTATGATATTGGCTGTGCATTTGTCATAAATAGCTCTTATTATTTTGAGATACGTCCCATCAATACCTAATTTATTGAGAGTTTTTAGCATGAAAGGCTGTTGAATTTTGTCAGAGGCCTTTTCTGCATCTATTGAGATAATCATGTGTCTTTGGTTCTGTTTATATGCTGGATTACATTTATTGATTTGCATATATTGAACCAGCCTTGCATCCCAGGGATGAAGCCCACTTGATCATGGTGGATAAGCTTTTTGATGTGCTGCTGGATTTGGTTTTCCAGTATTTTACTGAGGACTTTTGCATCAATGTTCATCAGGCATATTGGTCTAAAATTCTCTTCTTTTGTTGTATCTCTGCCAGGCTTTGGTATCGGGATGATACTGGCCTCATAAAATGAGTTAGGGAGGATTCCCTCTTTTTCTACTGATTGGAATAGTTTCAGAAGGAATGGTAACAGCTCCTCCTTGTACCTCTGGTAGAATTCAGCTGTGAATCTGTCTGGTCCTGGACTTTTTCTGGTTGGTAGGCTATTAATTATTACCTCAATTTCAAAGCCTGTTCTCATCAATAACTACTTTAAATATGAATGGTGGGCTGGGCGCGGTGGCTCACGCCTGTAATCTCAGCACTTTGGGAGGCCTAGGCAGGCAGATCACGAAGTCAGGAGATTGAGACCATCCTGGCTACTGTGGTGAAACCCCATCTCTACTAAAAATGCAAAAAATTAGCCGGGCGTGGTGGCAGGCGCCTGCAGTCCCAGCTACTCAGGAGGCTGAGGCAGGAGAATGGCGTGAACCCCGGAGGTGGAGCTTGCAGTGAGCCGAGATCGTGCCACTGGACTCCAGCCTGGGTGACAAAGCGAGACTCCATCTCAAAAAAAAAAAAAAAAAAAAAAAAAAATTGAATGCTGTAAATACATAAATTGAAAGACAGAGACTGTCAAAGAGAATTTTACCAAATATATGTTATCTACAAGAAATACACTTTAAGTATAAAGACATGGATGGTTTAGAGTAAAGAAATGGAGAAAGATATGCCATACTAACATTAATAAAAGAAAATTAAAATAGATATATGTATAGACAAATCAGCCTTCAGAACAGAAAAATTGTCTGTTGTAAAATGGGGTATTACATGATGAAAGAGTCCATTTTCCATGAAGACCTAACAACATTCATGGTGTATAACACCTCACAGAAGACAGTCAAAATAAATGAGGAAAACACTGATAGAACTGCAAGCAGAAATAGGCAAGTTCATTAATATAGTCGGGATCTCCCAACACCCCCTTTTCAATAATTGTTAGATCAAACAGGCAGAAAATTAATAAGGATATAGTTTATTTGAACAGCACTATTAATCAGATTGATCTAATTGGCATTTGTAGAATATTCTATTTAACAGCAACAGAATAAACACTCTTCTCAAGCTCACATGAAACATGTATCAAGAGAGAACCACATTTAGGTTTATAACACACACCTTAACTAAAATAAAGAGTCTGACTGCATTTTGTGATGTCTCACTACTAACATCTTCTAAGCCTCACTCCTTTTTCCTTTCTGCACCATATCTAGGCAAGCTAATGAGAACCCTAGGTTATTCCCCCTTTGGTACCAGTGGGAGTTTTAAACCATGCAAACTCCTTCCCATACGGAAACCTTCACTGTATCCCTACCTGAGCAAATTCCAAACTGAATATATGCATGGAAACTTAAGTCAAGATACAACAAAATTAAAATTCTGAAAACTAAAGAGGAAAATCCTGACAGTAGTCAGACATAAATAATAGATTACTTATGAGGGCACAACAATTTGAATAAGAGCTGATTTCTCATCTGAAATCACAGAGGTTGACTATTAACCCAATAATGCTTATGAATATGAACACTAAAATTTTCAACAAAATAGTATCAAGTGGAATCCAGCAGCACATAAGAACAATTACACACCATGATTGACTGGGATGTACCTGAGGAAGACAAGATTGGTTTAACATATAAAAATCAATGTTATATACCACATTAGTAGAATAAGAGGAGGAAAAACACATAATCATCTCAATGGACACAGAAAAATAATTTCACAAAATCCAGCATCCTTTCATTAAAACACACACACACACACACACACACAAAAATACTAAGAACAGAAGAGGGGGGGAACTTCCTCGATCTGAAAAGGGGCATCTATAAAGAAAACACAGCTAATATAGAACTTAACGGTGATAGACTGAAAAATTTCCCCTAAATTCAAGAAGTAAATGATGTTGACGCTGGCCACTTCTATTCTGCATTGTACTGGAGGTCTAGCTAGTCCTTTGCTCAATAAAGTAAAATAAAAGACATTCAGCAAGAAAAGGAAAAAAAGTAAAGCTATCTCTATTTGCAGATGACATGAATTTATACTGAAAATCCAAAAGAATAACCTGCAAAAATATTAGAGCTAATAAGCTAATTCAACAAGGTAGTAGACACAAGATCAACATACAAAATAATCTCCATTTATATATATTAGCAATGAAAAATTTAAAAATAAAATTAAGAAAACAATTCCCAGGTACAAAATCAACCAAATGCACAGAAGACCTACAAAATAGAAGAAAATACTCACAAACTCTGCATCTGACAAAGGCCTGTTATCCAGAATCTATAAGGAACTTAAATTAAAAAGCAAAAAACAAATAACTTCATTAAAAAGTGGGCAAAGGACGTGAACAGGCATTTCTCAAAAGAAGATATAGAAGCAGACAAAGAACATATGAAACAAAAATACACATCGCTAATCACCAGAGAAATGCACATCAAAACTACAACGAGATACCATCTCACACCAGTCAAAATGATTTTTGTTAAAAAGTCAAAAAATAACAGACACTGTCCGGACTGTGGGGAAAAGGGAAAGCTCATACAGTGTTGATAAGAATGTAAATGTGTTGAGCCACTGTGGAGAATGGTTTGGAGATTTCTCAAAGAACTAAGAGTTGAGTTACCATTCAACCCAGCAACCCCATTACTGGGTATACAGCCAAAGAAAAATAAATAATTTTACCACAAAGGCACAGAGCACCCATATGTCCATTGCAGCACCATTCACAATAGCAAAGACATGGAACCAACCCAGGTGCCCCATCAACAGCAGATTGAATAAAGAAAATGTGATACATACATACCATGGGATATGACACAGCTATAAAAAAATCATGTCCTTTGCAGCAACATGGATGCAGCTGGAGGCCATTATCCTAAGCAAACCAGTGCAGGAACAGAAAACCAATACCACATATTCTCACTTGTAAGTGGGAGCTGAACGCTGGGTACACATGGACATGAAGATGGGAATAGTAGACACTGGGGGATACAAGAGAGGGGAGGGAGGCAAGTGTTGAAAACTACCTATTGAGTGCTATGCTCACTTCCTGGATGACGAGCTCAGTTATACTCCAAACCCCAGCATTACACAATATATCTTTGTAACAAACCTGCACGTATACCCCCAATTCTAAAATAAAAGTTGAATAATAATAACAAAATTTAACCAGAAAAAGGGAAGACTCGTGCACTAAAATCTGCAAAACATTGCTGAAAATTTAAACAAGACCTTAAAAATGCAAAGATATCTTATGTAATGGATCAGAAAACTTAATGTTGTTAAAATGGCAACAGTCCCCAAATTGATCTACAGGTTCAATACAATACCTATCAAAATACCAAGTGTCATTTTTACATAAATGGGTAAGTGGAAACTAAAATCATATGGAAATGTGGGCAAAGGAATAGCCCAATAGACAGGGATAACAAGGAAACAGTCGAAATAGCTGAACAAGTCGAGAAAAAGAAGAAAAAAGTTGGAGGACTCACACTTCCCAAATCAAAACCTACTGTAAATCTAGAGTAATCAAGAAAGTATGGTGCTGGCATTATGTTAGAAATGTAGATAAATACAATGGAATTGAGAGTCCCAATATAAACCTGTACATATATGGTTAATTGAAGATTGGCACTTATGCCTAAATCATGTAAGGGGATACAGAATAACCTTTTTGTCAAATGATGGTGGTACAAGTGAATGTATACATGCTAAAGAATGAATTTGGACGTCTACCTCAAATGATATACAAAAAATAACTCAAAAGGGAAATCAAGACCTAGATGCAAGAGCTAAAATTATAAAACTATTAGAAGAAAGCATAGGTATAAATCTATAGGATTTTGGATTATGGAACAATTTCTTAGATATGACAAATGCATGAGCAACCAAAGAAAGAGTAGATAAGTTGGGCTTCATCAAAATTAAATTTTTATTCATCAAAACATATTACCTAAATAGTTATCTATTTAACTAAAAAACTAACATACAACCCACACCATATACATAAAAGCAATAATTAACTAAATTGAAAATATTAGTATATTGAAAATTGTAAATGCTTAAAAAGGAAATCAAGTAAGACCTAAATAAATGGAGACACATGTCATGTTTATGGATTGGAAAATTCAACATGGTACAGACATCAACTCTTCCCAAATAGATCAGTAGGTTTAACAGAATCTCAATCCAATTCCCAGAAAAGTTTTTGCAGACATAGATGCTTATTCATAAATGTACAGGAAAAACAAAAGGACTTATGATAGCTAAACGTACTTTTAAAAGGAAGAATAAAGTTAGAGGGATAACTCTACCCAATGTTAATGCTAACCATATAGCTACAGTAATCAAGACAATGTAGTATTGGCACACGAATAGACACATAGACCAATAAACATGATAGAAAACCCAGAAATAGACTGGTACAAATATATCCAACTAATTTTTGAAAAGGTGCAAATGCAGTTCAATAAAGGAAAGGAAGAAGAGCTTTTCAACAAATGGTCCTGGAGCAATTGATCATCCACAAGCAAAAAAAAAAAACAAAAAACAAAAAAACAAACAAAAAAAACCCAAAACATATGCTTAAATGTAACACCTAAAACTACAAATCCTTTAGAAAAGCACAGGAGGAAATCTTTGGGACTTAGAACTAACTGAAATTATTAAAGTTGAGACACAAAAAAATTTAATTAAATCTCATCAAAATTAAAAACATTTGGTCTGTAAAAGACCCTTTAAAGACAATGAAAAGACAAGCTACAGACTGGAAGACAATGTTTTCAAATCACATATCCTTCCAGCTCCATCCATATCCCTGCAAGGACATGGTCTCATTCCTTTTTATGGCTACATAGTATTCCATGGTGTTTAACAGCAAACTAATGCAGGAACAGAAAACCAAACACTACATGTTCTCACTTATAAGTGGGAGCTGAACAATGAGAACACATGGAAACAGGGAGGGGAACAACATACACTGGGGCCTTTTGAGGGGGTTGGGTTGGGAGACGGAGAGCATTAGGAAAAATAGCTATTGCATGCTGGGCTCCACACCTAGGTGATGGGTTGATAGGTGGAGCAAACCACC
Organism: Papio anubis; assembly: GCF_008728515.1. NCBI lineage: Eukaryota > Metazoa > Chordata > Mammalia > Primates > Cercopithecidae > Papio > Papio anubis. The sequence goes on along the minus strand of NC_044985.1, from coordinate 788,205 downwards.
ATGGCAGATGTTTACCTGGGTAACAAACCTGCACCTCCTCCACGTGTACCCCACAACTTAAAATAAAAATAAAATTTTTTTAAAAAGGAAAAAAACCACATATCCTAAAAAGGACTTATATAGAGAGGACATAATACACTTTCAAAACTTAACGGTAAAAAATGCAAATAATCCAATGAGAAAATGGCAAAGACATACAGAAACAGTTAACCAGAAAGGATATACAAATTGCAAATAAGCACATGAAAAGATGTTCAACTCACTAGCCATTAGGGAAATGCAGATTAGAAACAATGCGCTATCTCCTCACATCTATCACAAAGGTTTAAAAAAGAAAATGATAGCACCAAATGCTGGTGAAGATGCAGGAAAACGAACTCTTACAATGATGGTGAGAATGCCAAATGTAGACCAAACCTTGGAAAATGGTCAGTTTCTTAAAACTAAACATGTACTTGCCATGCAACTGCACTCTTTGGCAGTTATCCCAGAGAAATAAAAAGTTATGTTCACACAAAAACCTGTACAGGTATATTAACGGTAGCTTTATTCTTAATAGCCAAAACCCTTAAAGAACCCAAATGCTCTTCAAGAGCTGAATAATTTAAAAAACTGAGAGGTACACCCATACCAAGGTATATACTATTTAGCAGTAACAAAAATGAAAGAACTATTTATACACACAGTGACCTGAATAAACCTTAGTAATATTATGCTAAGGGAGAAAAGCCAATCTCAAAAGTTCACATACTATATGATTTCATTTATAAAACAGTCTTGAAACAACAGAATTATTGAAAGGAAAACAAAGTAGTGTCTGTCCAGTGTGAGGGAGGGGGCTGTATAAGGGGGTAACAGGGTGAGCTGCTCAGTGACACAGCCATGTTTCTTGAATATAGTGGTGGTGATGCAAATCTACACATGTGACAAAATCACACACACACAGGCAACGATGTCAAACTGGTAAAATCTGAATAAGCTCTGTGGATTGCTCATTTCCTGGTTTTGGCATTGTACTATAATCGTTCAAGATGTCACCATCGAAAGAATCAGGGTGAAAGATAAATGGGGACTCCAGAACATTTATTTGCAACTCCTTGTGAGCCTGTGTTTCAAAATAGAAAGCAGGGCCGGGCGCGGTGGCTCACGCCTGTAATCTCAGCAGTTTGGGAGGCTGAGGTGGGCGGATCACCTGAGGTCAGGAGTTTGAGACTAGCCTGGCCAACATAGTGAAACCGCATCTCCATTAAAAATACCAAAAAATTAAAAAAAATTCGCCAGGCGTGGTGGTGCATGGCTGTAGCCCCAGCTACTCAGGAGGCTGAGGCAGGAGAATCGCATGAGTTCAGGAAGCAGAGGTTGCAATGAGCCAAGACAGCACCACAGGACTCCAGCCTGGATGACAGAGAGAAACTTTGTCTCAAAAAAAAAAAAAAAAGCATTTTTTTTTTTTAAAGGAAAGGACTTTTGACACAGGCAAAAATATAGAGGAAGCTCAAAATAATTACACCAACTGAAAGAAGCCAGACAAAAGTGAGTATATAATCTATGATTCATTTAAATAAATTTACAAAAACGCCAATTAAGCTTCAGTAATAGAAAGCACAGCAGTAGTTGCCTGGGACTATTTTGGGAAAATTCGGAGGAGGGAATGGGAATCCAAGAAAGAGGCAGAATTTTCTGTGTTGGCCTGTATGTTCATTACCCTGCCGTGGTGACGGCTTCCCAGGTGCACACCTGCATCAAAAGCTAACAGACGTATGCATTAAATACATGGAGCTTATTGAATGGCAATTACATTTCAATAAAACCAACTTTTTAAAAAAGCCCTCCCAGAGAAGAAATTATAAGGAATGTCCCACAGCTACTTTATAAAGCAAGCGTAACTAACCCCTTAATACTAAAATCAAAGACAGTAAAGAAGGCAAAAATGACAGCCCATTCTTATGAAATAAATACAGAGATCTTATATAACATACATTGAGTTGATGCCAGAACTGCTAAATATTTAAACATTAGAAAACCTATTAGTGCATTTTGTTTATCTGAAATGCTATTGATGATAACACATGGATATTTAATGCAACACTAAGCAGAAAAGACTTTCCATTTGAAAAAAACATCTTTTCCAAACCTATAACAGACTATTGATTTTAAGGTAAATCCCTATTTTGGAAATGTTGATATGCATGTCTCAGATGATAAATAGTAATTAAAACAAGCCACAGGAAAATGGAATACGTTACTCATGCTTTAACACAGAAAAATATTTAGGTTGTATCAATAGATACTAAAAGGGCTTAAATCAAGTTTACCACCTATTATTCATGGTTTAAAAATAGGCAATTTCAGTGAGTAAGAAATAGATGGCGTTTCTTAAATGATAAAGAACATCTACAAGGAACACTTAATAATGAGTCATTAAAAACTTTTTCTTTAACACAGAAGTCATGACAACCACACTAAATCAGCTAAAACAAAACAAGACAAAGAAGTCAGAGACATTATAATTGCTTACTTAGAAAATTCAGGAAATTTATTAGAACCATTAGAACTAATTAGAATAAATGGTTAAATATGGTAGAACTAACAGTAGGACTACTTAGTATAAATGGTTGATTAGCAGATGAATACGCAAAAATTAAAAACATTTCCATTGATTAGCAATAACCAATAAGAATAGGCAATAAAATAGAAGATTCCAGTCATGATAGCACAGAAAATAAATCATATAAAAATAATTCCAAATAAACACAGGCAGGACCTCTGTGTATAGAAATGATAATTTGATTGAAAGGCACAGCAAAGAGCTGAACAAATGAAGAACTCCATCAGCCTAATGTCTGCCAAGATCCAATAGCTTAAAATGTCAGCTCTCCCAAAACTCATCTAAAAATTCAATGTCATTCTAATCTAAATCCCAGCAGAGTTTTCCCTGAAATTTGCCAGCTGATTCTAATATTTATGTAGAAACTTAATGGCCCAAGTATAACAAAGATTATCTTTGCAAAAGAATAAGAAGGGGACACACCGTATCAGGGCTGGCACCTGAGCAGAGGCCGACCCACCCTGCATCCTGTGCAATAGCTGGCAGACCCCAGCCCAGCCGGGAGCCAGGGAGGAGAGTGCTCTGTTTGGCCACAGAATGACCAAGCCCTGGGCTAAGTGCTGGCAGTGCAGCTGCTCCAGGTGTGGGCAGGCACTTGTAGCTGATGTTCATTTGGCTTGACACAGGTGCTGTTTGATTCTCCCTCCCCAATTAACTTCTACAGTTCTACCAGTCATGAACATCGCTTTGGAAAAACAAATATACAATTAAGTTGCTCAGTGTCGAGGCTGGCTTGTAATGTAAAGTGGGATTGTTTATACTGGTAATTCTGGAAGGGGGAAAAAAAAAAGAATTCCCTCTGCTTCCAGTTCAGGTCCTTATCTTATTTTTGCACATTTGCTCTCCTCTCAAATATGATGTGTTCCAATTGCCATTTTTCACAAGGAATGAGTTTGAGTCATTAAAAAAATTGCTCCCAAACACTGCAGCTGTGGCTAGGGGCTAGAAGGCCCCCTCACCCACCCACCATGCATCTGGGTTTTGTAGCTACTCACTTACCTGTGACACTTGATCCAGCTCTCACCCATGAATCAAGGGACTCCCCAAGACCCTGTTCTCACCCAGAGAGGACCTTGGCAGAGAGCTGTGGACCCTCTCACCACATACACAAGGAAGCAAAGGAATCTCTTTCCTCACTACATCCACCCCAGACACCTGCCACCTAGCCCTGTGGCTCAGGGCTCCAAGAAAGTAGGAGCCACTCCAAACAGCTGCCAACAGCTCCAGACAGCTCCAACCATGTCCTGGCCATGACTTGGTTGGGGCAGGGAGAGTTGCCGAGGTAAGAGAGGACATTTTGCTAAGATTTATGAAACGACCAAGGCAGTGTTTAGGCCAACCATGGAAGGGAAGTCTTCTGAAGAAAGTTCTGGCTCCAGAAAAGGAAGTCACAGAAGGTGTCTTCTATGGTGACACACAAGACATGGCCAAGCCCAGGCAAGGCCCAGGGGAGGGATCACAATACATGTCTGGTGTTGTGAGATGATGGAGAGTGGGGTATTCAAGCAAGAGGGAGCCCTAAAGAGGCGGGAGCTAGCAGAATTAGTGTTGCTGCCTCTGTGAGGCTGGTTTTCTTCCAGAGTAACCTAAATATCAGTTGTCACTCCGGAAACAAACGCACGTGCACACACACAGGCATACAAACACAAGCAAACCTTTGCACCAAATAGTGCAGAGCCACACACTGGCTGAAGACCCTGCAGGGGAAAGCAGTGAGGGGTTCTCCCCACCAGCCACAGGTCTAAGCCATGTGGGTAATCAACTCCTTTCAGCCACATCTGCTCTCCTGGAGGCCTGAGCTCTCCCCGGCCCTCTCTGGTTGGGAGGGAAACAGCTTCCACCCCCAGACCGCGGCTCCAGCCTGAAGCTCACCACCACCCTCAATGGCCTTCCCAAAGGCTCCTGCCAGCTGCAGCCACCATGCTGGCGGTGGGGACGCCGTGACATGTGCATCACCTGGGACGGAAGCCTGTGCTTGGCTTTGCTCTATCAGGCCAGACCAATGTGGCAAAGCTGTAATAACCGCAGCAGCTGCAAATGGGCCCCAACCTGGAGTTTCAGAATCACCTTGCTCAATAGAGTAACCTGGGAGCATTACTCTGGGGGATTCAATAAGAGGTCAGGAGACCTGTCCCCAAAACATTTATAAAATGACAGGTCAATCAGGCAATCTCTGAACTTCATTTTCTCAGCCGCTGACTGGGGATAATGAAAGCTCCCTGCCCCACACCGAAGGGTGAGGAATATAAGAAAAAACAGACATGGTGTCCAGGGAGGGAATGCCCTTGTCAGGGTCACTAGCTCCAGCCGCGTGGCCGAGCCCATGTGGATCTGTAGGAATCACTGCCTGCTCTGTGAGATGAAGCCCCCTTTGACTGTCTCGGCTGCACTCATTTTATGCTCCTGCTCCCACTGCTGCCCTATTAGTCGGCTCTGGCTGCCATAACAAAGTGCCACAGACAGCACAGCTTAAACAACAGAAATTTATTTTTTCAAGCTCTGGAGGCTGGAAGTCCAAACTCAAGGTGCATGTAGGTTTGGTTTCTCCTGAGGCCTCCCTCATCTGCATGGAGGTGGCCATCTGCTTGCCGCGTCTTGGCGTGGCCTCTCCTCTGTGCCTGTGCACCCCTGGTGTCTCCTTCCCTTCCTATCAGGACTCCAATCATATTAGATTAGGGCCCACCCTCAGCCTCATTTTAACTTAATCACCTCTTTACCGACCCTGTCTCCCAATACAGTCACATTCTGAGGTTCTGGGGGGTCAGGGCTTCAACATACAAATTTAGGGGACACAGTGTAGCTCATAACACCCCCTGTTGAGCTCTCCCCCTTCTCAGCTCAGCAATAAATGCAGGGTGGGGTGGGAGGCACTGCCCCAATGCCATCAGCTGTCCTGGCTGTGAGGAGCAGGCCAAGTGAGGCTGGGCCGGCACCAGAGGGAGTGGCCACAGCCGGCAAAGGCCTCCGAGCCAGCAGGTCCTTCCCTCAGAGTCAGTATAGAGCATCCAATACCCATGCTTGCCCCTGGCTGCTCTTTCTACATTCAGGACACCCAGGAAGTTCTCCTGCCTAGTGGGAAAAAGACTCATTGTTTTCCTGAGACAAACGGGACAGGGTCACGGCAGCACCTCAGCCCTCCAGCTGAGACTGCAGTTGACAAGCCTGAGTTTAAGGGGAGGACAAGCAGGGTCCAGTGGAAAGCCTCACAGAGACCTGGGAGAAGATGCTGTCTCAGGCTGGCCTGGAGAATCCACTGCCTTCACAAGTGAGCCCCGCTTGGGGACCGGCCACCTAGGAGGAGGCCCTGGGGCTTCTCCAGAGCTTCCCACAAGCTGAGTTCAGGGTGGAAATCCCCACTACAGCATCCTAATCATCCAGATTCTTGAACACTCATTCAACACATGCAGTCCAATCTGCAGAGGGACAGTTTATGAGAAAGGCCTTTCTTCATTTGAACTCATAACTGCCGTGCACTGCTGTGTGTGTGTGAACCTGCGGGTAATTGGCAGCATCACGTGAAGTGTGCATAGCCTTGCCCAGCCATTCCACAGACATCTATCCTTCAGAAATACCCACACCAGTGTGAAAAACAGCAGTGTGCCAGGATGCTCACTGGGGAATAGTAATGATGCAATTATTGCATTAGGCAGGATGCAATGGGACTGTCCAGATGACCGTGTCACAGGGTGTGGTGGCGATTCCAGAGTCAAACAATGGATTGTATGTGACGACCTTGGAGATTATTCCAGTTGTAGGCACTTGACTTGCTCAGCTGCAGGAAGCTTTGGTCTCACTGTCTCTCTCTTTGGTCTCACTGTCTCTCTTCTATCTCACTGTCTCTTCCTTGCTCATGTCCCCACTTCCACTACCACTGGCATAGGCTGTGGAGAAGGGGCCAGGCATTGGTGAGCACCTGGAGCCTCTGGGCCTCCCCCAGTCACTCTGCAGGGAGAGAACCCAATATGCCCCACCGAGCTCTCTTCTTGTAAGGCCCTGCGAATCTGCCAAAGCACATGCTTCCTGCAGGCAGGAAACCTACAGAGCTGCCGTGGGGGCATCACGTCTGCCCACCCAGGGCAGGTAAGGCAGCAATGGCCTGAGGGCTACCAGGAATGGAGCTGGCAGGTGGCAGGGCCTCCAGTCTCTCCCCAGAGCACAGCACAAGTGTGGTAATGGAGGAGCAGAGACCACAGCAAGGCCCTAATGGAAACAATAAGGGTCAGCCTGGGGCCGAGTGCCAACCTTGCAGAGTGAAGTCTGAAGCATGGATGGGAGGGAAGCTGGAGCGTCCCCCAAGCCAGCGCCGAAGCCCAGAACCAAGAGGAAGAAGAGAAAAGGAGGCCAGATTACGTGGTAGCAGCAGTTTCTATGCCTTCAGGCAGTGCAGAACCACTGAGAACAGTGAGAAAAATGGATAGACCATCTACTCATTGACTTTTTGCAGGTGGGCATTTACGTCCTCATTTGCCAGACATTTTATTCAATGCTTCCTCCTCTCGGGACCTCTGGAAGTGGTGTGTTCAACCAGAGGAGCAATCTACCAATTATCTTCTATGCATTAGTGAAAGCTACAGACACCAGGATGAAATCACTGTTGTCAGACAGACCCAGAGAAAACAGGGCAAACTAGGCATGAAGGAGGGTGCTCATGCTTGCCTGTCTGAGATAAGAACAGTTTCTAAGGACTTTCTCAAACCCCACAAGAAAGCCCTTCACATCGTTCATGCATCTCCTGCTCTGCATGGCTTGCGCATTTCACTTGCACGCATGTATTTCTACTATAAGGGTCATCACTGGACCTTCTTTGGGATGGCAGTCATTCAGATAAAATGCCTTGAGAAAGCACCTGCTCAGTAACAGCACCTGCACCAATGGACCGACGCCACTGCTGACTTTGGGCCTCCAGAACCAGTGAAGTCTATTTCCCAGCAGCTTCCGTGAATTCCTCCCTTTTGGCCAATAAAAGCTTCCTCTTACTGCTCGTCACTGGTCATGCCTATGGCATGCCATAGTATATTCCAGATTATAATCCTCTTTTCTATTTATCAATAAATTTAACACATTTGGAGATTCTTTTCTCATATTCTTTTTATAGGTTGACACATTTCAACTGAACTTTGCTGAGTTCCTGTTCATACTGGAGACATAACAGCAAGCATCTTTGCCCTCAGGCTGCTCCTTGCCAGGGGTGGATGAGGAAGGGTGAATGAGGAAACGCACCTGCACGATAAGGTATGCTCAGTGCCAGGACAGAGCAGGTCAGGTGCTTTGATGGTACTAAGGAGGGTCACCCACGCAGTCAGAGGGATCTGTGGCCATTCTTGGAAGGAATGATAGCCAAGTCAGGGCCCAAAAACTGAGCAGAAGTGAGCTTGGCTGGGAACCAGGGTGGGCCCAGGAAGAGGTGGGGAGTCAGCAGACCATTGTAGGCACACAGCCGAGGGGCAGGTGCACACAAAGTCAGGTAGCAAGAACAAGAACGTGGGTGCCTGAGAAACCTCAGCACATCAGTGTGATGGAGTCACAAATGGGCAGAGAACTGGATGGGGCACGTTAGGAATGCGGACATTTTATGAAAGGCAGTAGAAACTAGAGAGTGACACAATTAGGTGACTCCTCTTTCTCTCAAGGTCCTAGCTGCATGTTTGTTGCTTCTGTCCTGAAGCTCTGGGTACAAGCGCAAGACCCAGATAAATCGAGTCCTGCATGGGAATGCTTTTCTAAGGGTTTCCTAGGCAGGTGTGTGAGGCTCAGGCCAGCCTGGCTCTCCTGTGGTTTAATAATGTAGATGAAGGTTTGCTCCAGAAGTGCTGAATGAAGCAGCGTCTTGAAACCACTGTTGGGTTTTCCTCGGATGAGTGTTCATCTTAATAACCATTCTACATACACATTCAGCTTCAGAGTTCCCTTTGCCATTACTATAGGGACCTCAGGGAGGACAAAGCAGGCAGAGAAGAAATGGCTCTGCAAAGTAGCCAAGGCTTTCATGGTAGAGAGCATGAAAGGGGGAAGACCGGTCAGCTCCCCGGAGCTCCATTTTATCTTTATCCTGGGTTTTCTTGTTGAGAACCAGGTGGGAACAAGGATTGGTGTTTGCCTGAAGCTGCTGTGAGGTTTAGCATATACAAGGGTCCTTGCAAAGGCATCGGGGCAAAGGATCTGTTTCCCTAAACGTCCGTCTAGGTTTAGGAATGAATGTGCTCTCGGCCACTGGGTAGTCCTTGGCTTCCTAGATGTGGCTCAGGGAACAGCCAGAACAGGCTGTGAAGGGAGAGCGTGCCCACACTACAGAAGCGGGGCCTCCACCCAGGGACAGCCCCTGCCTTGGGCCTGTGCCACTGGGTCTGGGTTCTGCCCTTTGTGGTGATGGAGGTTGTGCTGAATGGTCCACTGTTTTCTCCTGACAACCGAATTCTGGGCCTGGGGGCCGGGTGCAGTGGCTCATGCCTACAGTCCCAGCACTTTGGAAGGCCCGGGTGGGTGGATCACTTGAGATCAGCATGGTGAAACCCCGTCTTTACTAAAAATACAAAAATTAGTCGGGTGTGCGTGCCTGTAATCCCAGCTACTCGGGAGGCTGAGGCAGGAGAATCGCTTGAACCTGGGAGGCAGAGGTTGCAGTGAGCTGAGATCGTACCACTGCACTCCAGCTCTGGGTGACAGAGCAAGACTTCAACTCGGGAAAAAGAAAAGAATTCTGGGCATGGGGTCTACTTACGGCTGGCCTGTTGGGAGTAGTCCACAACCTCCTGCAATGCACTCCTCACCCGGCGGGGGTGACCAGATGCTCCCCATGTCCCACACCAGCCCTCTGAAAATGCAGGAGAGCTAAGCAGGGGAGATGTTAGGACCCGTCCCACCAGCACTGGGGAATTCACCTGCCAAAAACCACCTTGATACTCCAGTGCTCTTCTGGTGGGGCCAGAACTGAATTCAGACCTCAAGTTCTAGGCACCACAACAGCCCAGGACCTTGGGGACACACCTACAGGAACCTAGAAACCCTCTGATCCCCAGAATGGACAGTTCATACCATAAATTTACTCAGAAGGCCCGCAGGTCCGAACCCAAGTCCAGGGTAGCCACTGCCAAGTGCATTTCACCCCTTACCTTGGGTTTCACCACTGTCCCTCCCTGTTTCTTTCCCTTAATACCTGGAATCCATCCCGAAATAAGCCAGCTGCGTGTGAGTTTTTGTTTCACATTATACCTCTACTTTTTGAAAATGTCAGTTACTTCAACCTAGGTTTTAGAATTGAGACAAAATTCTACAAGCCTTAGGTGGAAGAACTGAAACCCCCAGCCGACCACAGCATGGGTGCATTTCCCCAGCTTTGCCTGATGCAAATTTGGAGTCCTCGCACAACTGTGTAGCTGGTAGAGCAGCCTAACCCCTCAATGACTTGTGCAGTTGGTGTTCCTCTTGTCCATGAGCAGCAGTGGTGACTTCTCAGAGACTTTGAGAGGCCTGAAGTACATCATGTATTGGTTCACATTTTCTGGGCCTTCTCTGTGCCAGTCTCTGCATTGTGGATGGAAATGGTGGACAGAACTCAGAACCACTCCTGAAGAAACCCATCCTCGTGTCTCAGAGGGCAGAGCCAGGGCCACATTCAGCCTCACGCCCTCCTCACGCCCACAGTGTACTTCACCTGGCTGACCTTCACCTCTTGCTGCTCCCTCTGTTCATTCCCTCAGCCCCCTCCCACTGTGGGCTTTGCCAGTGACTTCCACACCAACGCCCCTGCCCCACCAGTCCACATGCGACGGCCATCCAGGCCTCCTGCTATCCTTCCCTTCCTAGCCAGGACCCTGCCCTCTTCTCCAGGTCCCTGCCACTCCCTGGTAACATTGTGGGGAGGGACTCCCCAGCCTGGCCCTCTCCACCCTGCACACAGGCTCGGCCCCGAGGCCAGGATGAAAGTTTCATTGATGTGGTCACTTGGTCCCAAGTGATCGGCCCTCTGGGCCTCCCCTATCCCCACGCCTCATGCACACTGCCACCCTCAAGAGTGGGAAGCCAGGGAACCCTCTCAGGGGGTCATGCCCATCACTACCTTCCTTCAAGATGCCCACGCTGGCTGTAGGAGGGCCTTTCTTCTCGCTAGAGACTTTCATGGTTCAGAGTAAGCATGGCCATTCTTGCCCTATGATGACATCCTTGGATGAGTGCTGTGATCAATGTGACATTTCAGCGGTGCCTCCCTGCTCACTCTGTGGATGTGGGCTGTGGCCGAGCCACTGCCAGGCCAACATCAAAGCCTGCTCATCACTCACTTCTACTGCGAAATGGTCTCAACACAGGCCGTGCAGACTGGCTGAGCCTGGGCTTCGTCTGGAACAGAGTCTGATTGTGAGAACAGCTGTGAGGCTGTTACGGTGAGGAAATGCCCCTATATGGGCAGGGGGCGAGGGGCCACACTGTTTCCAACCTAGACAAAAGACAGGGCATGTGCGCAAAATATAAAATAAGAGAGCTATTGACCTCCCTTCAGCCGGTCCTCCCAGCCCCATCGTCCAGACCAAGCCTGAGGGGTGGGGGAAGCGCAGTGTCCTCAGGGCACTGGTCTGAGGTGCCTTCTGCCCCTTTCTGGGCTCTGGGGGTCTGGAGCCCTCCTCAGGGTAGCCAGGGCTGGGTGCTGCGTGTGCACGGCCCCTGGACACCTGCTGTGGCTGGAATGTTTGTGCCGCTCCCAAATTCATGTGGGAACAATCTCCACTGCAAAAGTGTAGCGAGGCGAGGCCTTCAGGAGGTGTAGGCCATGTGAGTGAAATGGAGGCCTTATTATCATTATTATTATTATTATTATTAGAGGGAGCCTCACTCTGTTGCCCAGGCTGGAGTGCAGTGACGCTATCTCGGTTCAATGCAAGCTCCGCCTCCCAGGTTCAGGCCATTCTCCTGCCTCAGCCTCCCAAGTAGGTGGGACTACAGGCACCACCACCTCGCCCGGCTAATTTTTTGTATTTTTAGTAGAGACGGGGTTTCACTGTGTTGGCCAGGATGGTCTCGATCTCCTGACCTCGTGATCCGCCCGCCTCAGCCATGGAGGCCCTTTTAAAAGAGGATTCACACAGCGTTGGCCTTTTACCCTTCTACCTGCCACACGGGAGACGCAGTGCTCAAGGCACCATCTTGAAGCAGCGAGCAGCCCTCACCAGACACCAAACCTGTCCCCAGAACTGTGAGAAATAAATGTCTGCTGTTTATAAATTACCCCATCCCAAGCCTTTTGTTATTGCAGCACAAAACAGACTAAGACAGTGCCCTGAGGTGCACGTGGCTGTTCCCATCACATCAGTCCCCACGTGGAATCCCCCAGCCTCTTCCTCGCTTCCCACCAGACAGATTGACTTGAGCACACAGGACATGACATTTACTGAAAAAACAAATAGCTGAGGGCTATCATGGAGTTCAGGCTGTGCAATGCACTGCAAATAATTTAAAACTTGCACCGCAGGCCCGGCCTTCACAAGTCATTTTGCCTAGCTCAGGCTGGGGGCTGCTCTCCTGCCTTCTGGCCTGGTCTCTCAGCCTCCTGAATCAGGGAGACTCAGTGCTACAGATTAAAGACGCCCTCCCGCAAGCACCCAGCAGACCGGGGGCAAACCCACTCCCATGTCCTCTTTCTTAGTATGTGCTTCTTTTATTTTCTCACACATCACAATTGTGTTTCTTTTTGTTTACTTTATTCCTACCTCCTTCACTAGAGGGTCATTTCTATGACAGCAGCCATCACTAGAGCTGGCTGCCAGTAAATACACGTTGCGTACATGTGGCAATCAGTGCCCTTCAGTGTGCCAGGTGAGCCAGTAAAGAAATCTGACTGATGAGGTCAGGACACCGCCATCATACCCAGAAGGGACCAAAAACTTACATGAGAAGGTGACCCTTCACTCCACTCTTCCCAGAAGATAAGCATCTGCCACATGGTGCCGACAGAGGAGGGAGGAAGAGAGACGCTGAGAGCCGGGGCCATCCTCACAGTTGGAGGCCTGCATGCGGTGGGTCTGGCCCGCAGGAGCGTGTCCACCTTGGAGGGGAGGGTGAGGGATTGGCTGAACACAAGGTGCGAGGGCCTTGTCCTCCAGCAGAGTCTGCAATTCCAGCTGCACATTAGAATCATTTGGAGAACTTGGGAAGCTCAGACTCCCTGATGCAGATCCATCACATCAGGGTTTCTAGGAGTGGGGCTAGCTTCGTATTTTTAAGTCCAAGTGATTCTAAAGGGCAACCAAGGTTGGGCTAATGGGTTTTAATTGAGAAGTGGCACCATTTGATTTGTAGCTAGGCAGAGTCACTTGGATGGGGCGAAGGGGAGAGCAGAGACTTGAGGCTGGACACCAATTTATGGAAACAACATTTTTGGAAACTACAGAAATAATCTAAGAGGGAGTGAGTGGTTAGAATGAGAAGCAGACTTGAAGAAGTAGAATCTCCTGGTGTGGTGACAGGTGTTGAGACGGGGCTGGTGAGACAGAAACGGGAGTTCAGAGCAGGGCCCAGGATTTTTCCTTAAATGGCCAGAAGAATAGTAGCGTCATTCATTGGGATAGTGCAGGACAAGGGAAGGTTCGGGAGAAGCTGGGATGGTTCTACCTGGTGCAGGCTGATCGGAGGAGTCCTGGGTGGCCTGCAGGAGATGCCTGGAAGTGGTGGGCCATGTGAGAAAGAAAGGTTAACAGACATGGAATTGCAGACTCTGCTGGAGGACAAGGCCCTTGCACCTTGTGTTCAGCCAACCCCTCATCCTCTCCACCAAGTTGGACACGCTCCTGCGGGTCAGACTGCCTGCAGGCCTCCAATTGTGAGGATGGCCCTGGCTCCAAGATGGTTCACATTAAATTGAATTAGTTCAGGAGGTAATGTTATCTTTGGGTCAAAAACTCCAGCTCGGACATGGATAAGACAGGCAGTTTCTGGAGAGGTACCAGAGTCCAGTTCGATTGTGAGGGAGTTGGCCTGGGGAGTCACCCACAGCAGCAAATAACAGGGACAAAACAATAGGATCCACAGGACGGGTGAGTCGTCAGAGCTGGGGCAGACGGCACTGGTGCTAAGTCTGGGGAAGCACTGTCCTGGGGCGCAGCGGGGCTCAGTCTCTGAGGCAGTGTGCTGGGCAGGCACCCTCCAGGCCAGATGCAAGTTGGGGGGCCCTGTGCTATCTGGCTCTAAAAAGAGAGACTCCATGTCCACACTTCTGGAAAGGCTCAGCGGTTTTTCTTTTGATGTAGGGTTGGAAATCAGGCCACCAAAGCTATAGAATAGCTCTGAGACCAGAAACAACTAGACTGGAGGGGGAAAAACTCTATTCTCTGTCTAGTGAGTCAAACGCATGAAATACAGTGCATGGATATTGTCTTGGCTTTCCTACCTTAAGGGTTTTGTTGCTGCTGTCCTGATCTTCAATGATTTAAAGAGCTGAGAGATCATGTGACATCCAAATAAGTATGATGTTTTTAGTTGTTTGGGCCACAGGCTGACAGCTGCCCAAAAGACCACTAAAACATGCTGACTGAGGGCCGGGTGTGGTGGCTCACACCTGCAATCCCAGCACTTTGGGAGGCTGAGGCGGGTAGATCACCTGAGTCCATGAGTGTGAGACCAGCCTGGGCAGCATACCAAGATCGTATCCCTGCAAAAACAATTAGCTAGGCGTGGTGGTGCACATCTGTAGTCCCAGCTACTAGGGAGGCTGAGTTGGGAGGATCATCTGAGCCCAGAAAGTCGAGGCTGCAGTGAGCTGTGATCATGCTGCTGCACTCCAGCTTGAGCAACAGAGTGAGACCCTGTCTCAAAAAGATAAAAATAAGAAAGCTGACTAAGGCTGAGTTTATCAAATTACTGCATTAAGGAAGAATATTACCTTGACAGAATTCTGGCAGCATCTCGAAAAGGAGACCCCTAGGAGGATATCTGTAGGATTTTAGGGTGTGAGCCAGATTACTTTAAGCCTGGCCTTTTGAGGAAAGAAACTGACTGGGATTGGACAGGATTTTTGCATAATAGGTTAGGATCCATGGACACAGACAGGTGAGGGTCTTGAAGTGAGTAGTGATGTATCCAGCAATCAGTTTGGCAAGGAAGCCATTGTTGCCTCCCAGTCTTATCTTTTAGGAACAAGTGCTTTCCAAAGCAAAGTAACTATGTTATTTTTGCTTGGTCCAATATTGTTAAGTATAGACAATAGGAAAGATGCAGACGACAGTTTTCAGATACCATATCTAACTTTCTAAGAACTTTTCCTCAAATAATTCAGATGAAATTAAGAATGCTTTGGAAGTGAAATGCATTCTTCCAGGTAACACATGGTTACCTGGAACACATTCTTCCAGGTAACATACGTTGGAAAGCCCTTGACATCCACCCTGTGGGTTAAACAAGGCTGATGTCCGAAACTATTTAGATTTGGCCAAAGAAGCCTTGCAGACTTGGGTTCAGCTGTCAAAGGTCAGGAATCTGGTAGGGAACAAGGCCAGTACTGAAGCCAAAGTGTGCTGATTTTTAAGCCCCCTTATACCTCTAGCCACACAATGCTTTGTGTAAGTGCTATCTCTTGAATAAATAGCATTTTCACAAAATCAAGATGGTAGCTTATTTTGCAACTTTCCAGCACTAGGCGTGATGCTAGAGGCTGGTGAAAAAGAGAGCATGGTTCTGTGTCTCAAGAAGCCAGGAATCTAGTGAGGACAAAAGAATGACAGTAAATGTAATGTGTTCAACAATGGGCTTTTACTAAACAGGGTAACTGTCCATTTGATATTTTGTTTTTGTTTTGGGTGCCTTTTTTGTGGGGAGAAGGGGATTGTTGCGGGGTCCGGCAAAGAGGAGGAGTAGGGAAAACTTAATAGAGGTTTCAGCTGGAACAGATCCTTAGAGGAGGCCTGGAGTTTTTCAAATAAAGACGGCAGAGACAAAGTGCCGAGGCAGAGTGTACCGGCACATTCGGGGCGCCACAGACAGTTCAGGAGTGATCTGCTTCACTTCTGTAGATACAGTTCCCTAATCGGTTCCCCACTTGTGCAGAGGCACTCACTAGATCCTTTGCCAAGAATGCCATCTCTGCTCCTTGTACCCGGTGAGTAAAGGACGATTCATGTGAGTCCTGGCATCACTGCAGAAGGACTGCAGAACCACAGCCCTGTGGAGCCCAGAGCAAAGTGGTCTTTGGGTATCGAGTCGGCCACGAGGTTTAGAAGGAGAGGCTGGGTTTAACTGAGCTTGAACTTAATGCTTGAGAAGTCAGCACATAGCAGAGGATAAGAAAGTCTAAAATCTGAAGATTTAGCACAATGGGAGGGATCAATGGGAAAGAGGCTTCCCAATTTGGGCAGAGGAATGAGGAGCTGGAGCAGGAGCTGCAGCCACCTGTGTTCGGAACCCAGCAAGCTCTAGACACCAACCAGTAAGCAGGCCCTGGATCCTGCTAAGCATTTGGATGTGAAATATATCACAAAATCAAAACGGCTTTCCCTCAAAATGCACGCTGCTTTAGGCATGCTAAATGCTGTACCGAACGCTGGCATACATAATTCATGTGTCATTTACACTGCCCACACTCGCGAGTACAATGCATACCAATGAGGCTGCACGGGCTGCTACTTGCCTTGGCTTAGCTGATTTTAGAGATGTTCAAGTGGAATTAGAGCAGCTCTTTAGAATGCTACCTCTCCTAATGGGGTCTGAGAAGGGAGCAATGCAGGAGGGCGCAATAAACAAGCACATTCCAGAAAGCCCTGCTGAGAAATTTGCCTATAAAAGTTAGCCAACATGAAATATGTTTATGTGAGAGAGGAGGCAGATGAAGAGGAAGAGGAGGAGAAAACAGAATCAACATGATAGTTTGTTTCATGATCTGCAAGGACTGAGTCTCAGACTAAATCTCTACTCCTGGGGTCATTGAATAACAAGAACAACTAATTATACCAGCAATCATTCATCAGACTTCTATCACGTGCCAAGTATAACATCAGCCTTTCAAAGTAAGTAGAGATTGTTCTCCCCATTTGTAGATGGGATTACAAATGCTAAGAAAGATCAAATAACTTGTCAATGTACCTACAGTCCATAGCAGGAATTTCAGGCCTCACACACAATACACTGGGCTTATAGGAAAGGGGCTTGAGTCCTTTTCCCTGCTGGTTTCCGATGCCGAGGTATCTGCATGTGCTTATTCCGTTGCACGTCCAGGTGCCATATACCATTCTAACCCCTTTGTGAGAAGTATCTTGTTTAATTTTCAAAATAACATTATGAAACACACCAAGTTTATAGATGAAAGATTTGACTATTAGGGAATTTAAAAAGTGTACCCCAGTTAAAAAAAAAAAAAAAAAAAACTTTTTACTGGGGTAAAAAGTTTACCCCAGTACATATGGTAAAAGCCAGGCTTCTATGCTACATTATTTAATTTGAAGTCTATGTCTATGATACCACATGGACGGTGAAATGTGAAGAAGCTCATTTAAAGGAGGGTTATCAGCCTGGCATAGTGGCTCACGCCTGTAATCCCAGCACTTTGGGATGCCAAGGTGGGAGGTTCGTTTGAGCCCGGGAGTTCAAGACCTGGAAAACATAGGGAGATTTCATGTCTACAGAAAATTTAAAAATTAGCCAGGCATGATCACGCCATTGCACCAGCCTGAGCAACAGAGCAAGACCCTATCTCAAAATAAAATAAAATAAAAATAAAGGAAGGTTATCACCCCTGTGCATATTAGCATCACCTGGGAAGTTTTGGGGTATTGTTTTAAATATATATAACATAGGCCAGGCACGGTTGCTCATGCCTGTAATCCTAGCACTTTGGAAGGCCGAGATGGGTGGATCACTTGAGGTCAAGAGTTCAAGACTAACCTCACCAACATGGTGAAACCCCATTTGTACTAAAAATACAAAAATTAGCCAGGTGTGGTGGTGTGCACCTGTAGTCTCAGCTACTCCGGAGGCTGAGGCAAGAGAACTGCTTGAACTCGGGAGGCAGAGGTTTCAGTGAGCCGAGATCATGTTACTGCATTCCAGCCTGGGTGACAGAGTGTCAGTCCTGGTAAATAAATACGTATGTGTGTGTGTGTGTGTGTGTATGCACACAAAATTGTACAGTTTGTGGCATTAAGTAGACTCACAATGTTGTGCAACCATTACCACTATCCATGTTCAGAACTTTTTCATCACCCTAAACACAATCTCTACCCAGTAAATAGTAACTCCCATTCCCCTTTCCCCAGCCGCTGGTAACTTCTATTTTACTTTGTGTCTATGAACTCGCCTATTCTATGTACCTCATATCAGTGGAATGAGACTATATTTGTCATCCTTTGGTATCTTGCTTATTTTACTTAGTATAATGTTTTCAGGGTTTGTTCATGTTGTAGCTTGTATCATAATTTCATTTCTTTTTAAGGCTGAGTGATATTCCATTGTATGCATACAGCACTATTTGTTTATGCATGTTGATGGACCTTGGGTTCTTTCTGACTTTGGGTTATTGTGAATAATGCTGCTATGAGCATTGGTGAGCAAGTATTTGGTGGAGACCCTGCTTTCCATTTTTTGGGTAAGACACTTAGCATGGAATTGCTGGATCATATAGTCATCCTACATTGATCTTTCTGAGGAAGAGTCAAACTGCTTTTCACCGCAGCTGTACCATACTATATTCCCATCAGAAATTCACCACAGTTCAGATTTCTCCTGAATGTGTTTCTTCTTTTTTTAAAAATCATCCAAATGAGTATAAAGTGGCATCTCATTGCAGTTTTGATTTGCATTTACCTAATGACTAGTGATACTGAGCATCTTTTCATGTGCTTATTAGCCATTTGTATTTCTTCTTTGCAGAAATATTTATTCAACTTCTTTGCCTATTTTGAATTGGGTTGTTTGGGTTTTTGTTGTTGAATTCTTTATATACGCTAGATATTAATATCTTATTAGATAAACAATTTGCAAATATTTTCCCATTCTGTGAATTGCCTTTTCACCCTCTTGATAGTGTTCTTTGATGCACAACCATTCTTAATTTTGATGAAATATGACTTACATATTGTTTTCTTCTGTTGCCTGAGCTTTTGGTGTCATATCCAAGAAATCATTGCCAAGTCCAATGTCATGAAGTTTTTCCCCTGTTTTCTTCTAAGGGTTTTATAAGTTTAGCTCTTATGTTTAGGTCTCTAATCCATTTTGAGTTAATTTTTGCATATGGTATAATGTGAGAGTCCAGCATCAATATTTTGCATGCATATATCCAGTTTTCCCAGTGCCAGTTCTGATAAAACTGTTCTTTTCTTCCATTGAAGAGTTTTGATGCCCTTGTCAAAAATCTATTGACAAGGATTTCTTCCTCGGCTGTCTATTCTATTACATTGATCTATACACCTGTACTTATGCCAGTAACCCACCCTTTTGATTACTGTAGCTTTGTAATAAGTTTTGAAATAAGGAAGTGCGATCTTCCAACTTTGTTCTTTCCTTCCAACACTGTTTTGGCTGTTTGGGTTCCACTGAGATTCCATATAAATACAACAGGTGCTGGAGAGGATGTGGAGAAACAGGAACACTTTTACACTGTTGGTGGGACTGTAAACTAGTTCAACCATTGTGGAAAACAGTGTGGCAATTCCTCAAGGATCTAGAACTAGAAATACCATATGACCCAGCAATCCCACTACTGGGGATATACCCAAAGGATTATAAGTCATGCTGCTATAAAGACACATGCACACGTATGTTTATTGCGGCACTATTCACAATAGCAAAGACTTGGAATCAACCCAAATATCCATCAGTGACAGACTGGATTAAGAAAATGTGGCACATATACACCATGGAATACTATGCAGCCATAAAAAAGGATGAGTTTGTGTCCTTTGTAGGGACATGGATGCAGCTGGAAGCCATCATTCTCAGCAAACTATCACAAGAACAGAAAACCAAACACCGCATGTTCTCACTTATAGGTGGGAACTGAACAATGAGATCACTTGGACACAGGAAGGGGAACATCACACACTGGGTCCTATTGTGGGGAGGGGGGAGGGGGGAGGGATAGCATTAAGAGATATACCTAATGTAAATGATGAGTTAATGGGTGCAGCACACCAACATGGCACATGTATATATATGTAACAAACCTGCACGTTGTGCACATGTACCCTAGAACTTAAAGTATAATAATTAAAAAAAAATTAAGATGGGTTTTTCTATTGCTATAAAAAAATGTTGTTTGGATTTTGATAGGATTGCAAAAAATCTATACTTTTATTTGATAATATTGTCACCTTAACAATGAGTCTTTCAATCCATGGATTGAAACACAGAATGTGTTTCCATTTATGTATGCCTTCCTCAATTTCTTTCAGCAATGTTTTGGCCTTTTCTGTGTGCAAGTCTTTAACCTTCTTGCTTAAATTGATTGCTACATATTTTATTATTTTTAATGCTACTGTAAATTTAATTGTTTTTAACTTCCTTTTTGGACTATCGATTGCTAGTGTATAGAAGATGACTGATTCTTTCATGTTGATTTTGTATCCTACAACTTTGCTTAATTTCCTTATTAGCTCTAATAGTTGCTTTGTGGAACCCTTAGAGTCTATGTATAAGATCATGTCATCTTCAAACAAAAATAACTCTACTTCTTCCTTTCTAGTTTATATGCCTTTTATTTATTTGTCTTGCCTAATTGCTATATGGCTTCCAATACTCTGATGAATAGAAATGGCAAAATAGAGCATTCTTGTTCCTAGTTTTAGGGGAAAGCTCTCAGTCTTTCATCAAGTAGTATGATGTTAGTTGTGAGTTTTCATAGATGGCCTTTACCATGTTGAGAAAGTGGCCTTCTAGTCCTAGTTTATTGAATGTAAAGGAGTTTAATTTTACCAAATACCTTTTTAGCATCAATTAAGATAATCATGTTGTTTTTTATCCTATGCTCTATTATGTATAGTTCAATTCCAGTGTACGCATATGAACATTTCAGAAGCATTAACCTGTTGCCCTGTTAACTTATACCACTGTAGGAAAGAAGTGAACAACAAGCATGCAGTACTTACTGCAGTGTCTTTTGCATTTAGCCTCACAGTCCCCATTCATTTCCAAAGTTACTTAGGTTAGCACCTTTTTCTCTTACCTCCGTTACTGAGGTCACTTTACACACTTGTAATAGATGTCTTCTTTGTCATAGTCTACTTTCCACCCTGGGATCTGCTGATATTTTAAAAATTAATTCCTCCTCAATGATTTTTTAAAATTTGTATACATTGAGTTTCACTCTCTGTGCTATTAAAGTTCTAAGCTTTTATTTTAAAAATGCATAATGTTATGTTTTTACCAATATAGCATCATACAGAATAGTTTCTCTGCCTTAACAAAATCCCCTGTGTTGCATCTGTTCAACCCTCTCTTCTCCTCAAACTGGTGGCACCCACTTATCTGTTCACTGGCTCTATAGTTTTGTCTTTTCCAGGATGCCATATAAATGGAATAATAAAGAAAGTAGCCTTTTCAAAGACTGACTTTTTTCACCTAACAACATGCACTTAACATTTATCTGCCTCTTTGTATGGCTTGAAATCTCATTCGTTTTCATTGTTGAATAGTACATGTGTATAGATAGAACCACATGTATGGATATACCACAGTCTGATTATCCATTTACCTGTTGAGTCTTAGTGCTTTCAGTATTAATAAAGGTGCTATAAATATTCAAGTACTTGTTTTTATGTTTTCAAATCATTTAGGTGAATACCTAGGAGTGTAATTGCTGGATCTTATGATAAGACTTTGTCTAGCTTTGTAAGAAAGTGCCAAACTGTCTTCCACTGAGTCTGGGCAATGAATGAGAGTTTCTGTTGCTCTGCATTCTCACTAGCAATTAGTATTGTCAGGGTTCTTTTTTTAAACTTACATTTTTAGTGAACAACACTAAAAACATTTTTTTTCAATGCACATAGAACATTTTTCAGGATGGATTATAGGTTAGGCCACAAAAAAGTCTCAATAAATTTGAAAAGATTGAAATGATGTAAGGTATATTTCCCAATTATAATAGAATAGAACTACAAATCAATCACAGAATGAATCTGGAAAATTCACAAATTTGTAGGAATTAACTGGCACACTCTTAAACAAACAATGGGTCAAAGAAGAAATCACAAAATAATTAGAAAATACCTAGAGGCAAATAAAAATAAAAACACAACAAAAACTTATAGGATGAGGTAAAGCAGAGATAAGAAGGAAATTTACAGCTGTAATTGCCTACACTGAGACAGAAGAAAGATCTTAAGTCAATAACCTAACTTTATACCTTAAGAAACTAGGGGAAAAGAAGCAAACAGAATCCAAAACTAACAGAAGAAAAAAATACTAGATGGTAGAGAGGAGATAAATAAAATAGAAATAGAAAAACAACAGAGAAAATCAACAAAACCAAGTATTGATTATTGGAAAATATTAATAAAGTTGACAAATCTTTACCTACATTGACTAAGGAAAAAAAGAGGAAAACTCAAGCTACTAAAATCAGTAATTGAAGTGGGAATCTTACTACCAATTTTATAGAAATAAAAATAATTAGAAGAGAGTACTATGAACAATTGTACACTAACAAATTGGATAACCTAGACACATTCCTAGAAACACACAACCTACCAAGACATACTCAGGAAGAAAGAGAAAATATGAACAACTCAGTTAGCAGAGATTTAATCAGTAATCAAAAACCAGCCAACCAAGAAAAGCCGAAGACAAGATGGTTTCACAGGCTAAGTCTATCAAATATTTAAAAGGATTAATTAGTTAACTAGCCCTTCTCAATTATTATCTAACTCTTCCAAAATGTTGTGGAAGAGAGAATAATTCTTAACTCATTCTATAAGGCAGCATTATCGTGATACCAAAGCCAGACAAAGACACTACAAGAAATGAAAACTATATACCAATATACCTTAAGAATATTGGTACAAAAGAGCAATCCATACTTGGCAGTATATTAAGCAGCATATTTAAAGGATTATGCACCATGGCCAAATGTAATTTATTCCTAGAGTACAAGGATGGTTCAATATACAAAAATCAACCAATGTAGTATACCACATTACAGGTTGAGTGTTCCTTATTTGAAATGTTTGGAACCAGAAGTATTTTGAAATTTTGATTTTTTTGGAATTTTGGAATATATGCCCTACATTTATGGGTCGAGATCCCAAATCTGAAGACCAAAAATTCAAATGTTCCAATGAACATTTTCTTGGAGTGTCATGTTGATGATAACAAAATGGAGTTTTGAATGTTTGGATTTGCGATGCCCAACCTGTATCATGTAAACGGATGATGAAGGGTGAGAGCTAAGTTTGTTATTGTTAGTGTAGGAGGTGTGGCAAAGGGCAAAAGCTAGAATAATTCATACAGTAATGGAGCATAATTGGAGACATGAGGATGAATTTGTGTTTATTTTTGTATACAGATGAAAACATTTAGAAATATTTAATGATATCTATGTAAGTGAGTCAGTATACATATATTTTCTTGCTCTGGTAACTGAGAAGACCTAGAAGCAATGACATCCCAGTACCAGTGAGCACACTCAGTGACCAGCTCTTGCTTTCTACCAGGAATCTTTGAAGAAATGGCTGATTCTAGGATGGAGGCAGGAAATACACCAGATGAGCCTGGGTCACCTTGTAGTGACAGAAAGTAAGGAAATGCTTTTAAAAAATAAAATGATGGGGTTATGTCAAAGGAACCCACAAGACAATGGAAAAAGCTGTCAATGGCCAAAGGTGGAACAATCTGAGCAACAAACTAAATAACGTAGTATTTATGTATATGACCCAACATATAAAATAAATATCTAAGAATCCATACTGATATAAATAAATGATTGAATAAATAAATGAATAAATGTGGAACAATAGACAAATCTCTTACTCAGAAAAATTCCAATAATTTATGTAGATACTTCAGCTCAAGAAGAGGGAGTGAATACAAGTCTCCACCCTTTATGTATGGACTATGGTAGTGACTTCCTTCCAAAGAGTAACCACCGTCTAGAAATGAGGAAGTCAGAGGAACCTTACAGTGGAGGATTCTGACAAATACCACCTGAGCCAGGTGATCAAGACCAACATAAACAGTACGTCATGTGATAGTATTTATCGTTGATACGAAGTGATAAGAATTGCACTTGTGCATGTGATCGTATTTATCCTTGATATGATGTGATAAGAAGTGCACTTTTGTATGTTTCCTCCCAATAATCCAAAGCTCAGTGTAAGCATGAAAAAAAATCAGACAAATTCCATGTAGGAGAATAGCCTGTGGCATGGCAAGAGTGATACCATCTTCAAGCAAAATTCCACATCCCAAGGTGCTCTGCAGCAAGATCTTTAAACAATGTCTGCAGCATAGATAACCCCTCATAAAGATGTTTATCTAGGCTGGGTGCAGTGGCACATGCCTATAATCCCAGCACTTTCAGAGGCCGAGGCCAGTGGATCACCTGAGGTCAGGAGTTCAAGGCCAGCTGGGCCGACATGGTGAAACCCCGTCTCTACAAATAATACAAAAATCAGCCAGGCATGGTCGTGCATGCCTGTAGTCCCAGCTACTCAGGAGGCTGAGGCAGGAGAATCGCTTGAACCTGGGAGGCAGAGCTTGCAGTGAGCTGAGATCACACCATTGCACTCCAGCCTAAGCAACATAGTGAAACTCCATCATTTAAAAAAAAAAAAAAAAAAAAAAAAAGTTTATCTAACTTCCCTGTGGTTGTGAGTTTATCAAGGAAGTCTGAAGACATGACCAGCTGCCCGTGTTTTATCCTAAAAGCTTGCTGTATAAAGGATACTTTCTGGAGGGCAGGAGTGGAGATCCACCATCTCGCAGCTGCCTGAGACATGGTTTCTGCTTGTAAATCTCTATTAAGCGTTTCCTTCTGAGAAACTGGATTTGTCAGCTTCTTTCTTCAGCTTCTCAGTTCCCTTAGCCTTGTGGGGATATGTGTGCATAGATTTGATCACTGCAGAACATCCCAATTAAAGGACATTCCACAAAAGAGCAGACCAGTATTTTGCAACACTGTCAAGGTCATCAAAAACAAGGAATGTATGAGAAATCATCACAGCCAAGAGGAGCCTAAGAAGACATGACAACTAAGTATTATTTCTGAATGAGATTCCGGAACAGAAAAAGACACTAGTTAAAAACTAAGGAGATGTGGAGAAAGTATAGACTTCAGTTAATAATCATACATCAAATTTGGTTCATTAATTGTGATAAATGTACCATATTAATGGGAGATATTAAGAATAAAGGAAGCTGGGTATGGGATAGATGAGAATTTTGCAACTTTTCTGTAAGCCTGAAACCGTTATAATGTAAACAGTTTATTTAAATACATCTTTATGCATTTTGGGCACACACACAAAATATTCCAGATTTAAAGAAGGAGGCAGGTGAAAACTGGCAGCAAGCATAAGAATCCCAGGATAAATAGAATTTCCCAGTAGTTTGACCCCTTCTCTTCCCCTTTGCACAGATCGGCTACCCTCACCAACTGTCCATACTCACTATTTGTTGCATGCCATAAACAGACAGGTGAAATGGTCGTTATTCCTTTATCCGGTCTGGTCCCACTGAAATATCTGACTTTCATTTTAAATGCATCATCCCAGAGCATCTCAGGTGATTTTGACTGTAGATAAGGCACACTGATGACACAGATTTGTGGCAGCTACATGCCCTGATGGTGGGCTGGGTACGATGGGGAATCCATAGTATGTGAAGGTGCCTGGGCCAGATCAATCCCAGAGGGGTCCAGAGGACGTTTCCTCTCCTTACAGAGAGGTGAAGGATTGATGTGGCCATAGTCTTACTGCTTAATTTCACCAACTCCCCCAAAGGTGGGAGGACAGACGCAGCTCATGGGAAGGCAGACGGGCACAGGATGTTAGTGTTTCCCCTAAATTCCAACAAGTCTCTTCTAGTAAATCTGAGCCACATGAGAGAGGCCCCCAGGATAGGTCTAAGATGCCATAATTTCACCTGGTCCAAAGTGCATTTTCCCTTCAATCATCTCTTAAGGTTTAATGATGTAAAGGCACTAAGAGGGGATTTCTAGACATAAATGTTTCATCACCAACATTTTAGGAGAAATACAACAGGTTCCAATTCTTCTGGTGGAAGTTGATAACCCTGAGAAATAGCTTCAACTCTGCTTAAGCCATTCTCAAACACAATCTGCTCCTTCTTCCCCTGCTTCCTCGATGTGTATCTCTATTATAGCACACTGTCCGTCAGACCATGTTCTTGGCGTTCAGTGTCTTGAGGACTCTGATTTATTCACTTTGCATTCCCACACCAGCTCTGAGAGGGTGGCTGCTGACTGTGAAGGCAGAGTGAGTTAAGTCCTGCTGTCTCTCAGGAGCTTGAGCCTGATGCTACAGGATGAGAGTGCATTGATCATGACCTATGGGTTGTCAGACAGCACTACAAGGTGCAAACGGCTTGCACCAGATTGACTTATTCGGTGCATATGCTGTTTTTGGCATCCCTGATCCTGCAGCAGAGAAATCTTCAGAGCATCTCATTTGAAGAGACACTGCTGCAGGATGAGGCCATATGACATTCCCAGAGAGAGGAGATCGCATCAAACTACAGTGTGGGCTTATGAAAAGTCCCTTTTCTCCCCAGGCTTGAGGGGAAGGCAGAGTTATTGCTAAATCAGACCATAGATCAGGAGGCTGACATTCCCAATGTCAGCATCCTGAGGAATATTTCCTACTCTGTAGCCAAGGAAATGATGCTGTTAGCCTTTTCTTGGAGAGGAGACATTTTGAAGGATTTGCCCAAATGCATGGCTGAGCCATTCTTGCCACTGTGCCCTTTGATTAGTTTGTACTCCTCCACCCCAGGTGGGACTCTCTCCTTCTATGAGTTATTAAGGAGAATTAAGCATTCAAGGTGCTTTTGAACCAAACTTTCTGTGTTATTACTGTCCCTGAAGAGCAGCATTAACACAGAAAGCTTCCTTCCAAAAGAGAGACATCATCTTCCTCTCAGGTTGAAAGAAAATGTAGGGGCGAGGAAGAAGGGTTCGCCATCATAAGCAGTATTACCTAACACAATAGCTTCTCTCTTTGTATCCCCCGTGTGCCTATACATAATCAATTTAGATTTATTAAATCAGATACAACAGTTTATGTCAATGCAAAGTGAACACACTATTTGATTTTGAGCAGGCACAGACCTCCCCTCCTGGAGTGTCATATCTCCTTTGACATTCCACTGCGCTCTTCAAGAAGGAATGGGAAGGAAGGTTATCATAACACCAGGGGGGCTGTTTCAAAGTGGCGCCTCAAGATTTTGCTGTGCCATTTCCATTAACAGTGATGACAGGCATGTAATGAAGTCCCTGCTTGCTGTGCTGCCAATTTCCTGCGGAGCCTACGGTGGGAATGGGAATTGCAGAGTGAGTCTGACATTTATCACATACAGGGCAATGTGTGAATCCCTATCGGTTAGAAGAATTTCTGATGAAAGCAGAAAGGGATCATGGTCACCAGGATGGAGCCTCCCGTTCTGACCTTCAGGGATCTTCAGTCCAGAGCCAGTTTCTGTCTTTTAAGGAAAAAGAAGAGAGAAAAGACCAATGCCCGGGGCTCTCTGCCTGGGCTTCTTGGTGTCTCCATTGAAGGAAACCTGAGAACAGCAGGGAGGGTGAGGGTTCCCAGGGAACGGCCCATCACAGCTGATGCTTCCGGAGTCAGGAGCCTGTCTGACCAGGACAGGAGGTGACCACCCACTGCAGTCCTTAACAACCTTCTCATGTACCTGTTGTCACCACTGAGCCAGGCACGTGTTCATCACAGGAGTTTCCTGCATCCCCTCCCATGGTCTCCATTCTGTAACGAGTTCTCCCTCCTCTCTCAATCCCCATACTAAGTCAAAAGGTCTCTGCTTTCATAGTCCATCTTTTTCTTTCCCTCTAGACCTGGCTAGAAAATGCTTTCCCTTTTTTACATATTTGCAAAAAAGTAATGAAAGCAATCCTAGCCATCTATTACATATGAGGATTCCTGCCCTGTCAGGAACCACTGAGAGTTATGGGTGGTTTGTCATCTCCACTGCCCCAGCAATCTTTCATCAATTACAAATATGATGGAGAAACTGATGTTCTCAGGCTTATGCCAATCCCCCGCCTAACTTGGTGCAAGTACAAGTCTGGGGAAGAAACTGTCCCAGCGCAGGGTTGGCCCGTGGAGACAGCAACACCAAGACCACCACGAAATTACCATGTCCTGGAGGATGCCTTTGTCTGAAGAGTCTGCTGTTTCATAGTTGCAGCATCTGCCCAGGCCGATGGAGACACACTGGGCCTCTCTGCCCCCAAACCTGCCCTTGCCCTTCTAGGGTTCTGTTCTCTAAGGAAGGAGTGCTCTCAGGTCCAGCACACTCAAGGACAGACTTACCCAGGCTGTCGTTGTCCTGGGTGCAAAAGGAAAAATGGGCTTCTCACCTCGCCTTGGTTACATCTCTGCATGTCAGGCCACACCAGTGACCTCCAGGGAACAATTTCCTGCGAAGTAACTTGTTACTGAGTGCTGAGGAGGCCAACATTCCTGCTTCACTCCTCTGCTATGCTTTAGTCAGAATACCCTTTCCCATTCTAGTCCGTGGCATCCTAGATCCCACCAAGTGCTTTTGAGTAAACCGCCATTTCTATCTTGAAGGTCTTTCCTCCTCTTTTCCACCGGACACACTCTTCCTTCAAAATCTTGTTTGGCCAATAATCCCTCTATGAAGACTCTCGGCATTCTTCCTCCAGATCACATCTCCCAGACGAAGGAGCTGCCCCTCATGGCATCTCCCAGTCTAGATGTGCTTGGACCATACTCCCAAACTAACACCTGCTCCAGCATGAAACTGCACCACTTCCTACTTTCATTGCCTGCACCATCACACATGACACAGTCACTACGATGATCTGTGACAGGCACTGGGCCACATGCCCGCCTTGTGTAGGGCTCCCTGCTAGGGACTCATTTTAGAAAGTGGGAACCAAAAACAGTGTAACTCCCAGCCCCATCTAAACTCTGCTGAGCATCCTTCCCTGTTCCTCTGTTAAAAAATCATACTAAAAAATAAAATAAAATAAAATAAAAAAGCAGAAGTTGCTCAGGAACTTGCTCCAGGACATACAGACTCCTGGGAGGTAGGACTGTCAGCGGCTGAAATACGTACTTAGCTCTGCCACCCAGGCTCACTGCAGGCCCTCCACTTGCCATCAATTCAAAGCTACTCTGTCCTTCCCTCTGCCTGATCCCAATCAGCCCTAGCCTGAATCCTCCCCCATTTTCCTCTTTCTGCCCTGACTTCGTCAAGAGAGTGCTCTCCCTTATTGCAACTAGGTTTAATAAATTAGCTGTACCTGATCAACAGTTTTTCTAGAAGTCTCTTAAGAGGATACTATGCAAAAAATGTTCAGAATCCTGTTCCCCATCAAACAGCTGTTAAGGGGCAGAGCCAAGCCCTGTCAAATCCATGTCTGTGTGATGCAGAGGCAATAGCCTTTCTTTCAAATGGACATGAGTGTCCCTTTGTGTGTTTAATGGCACATACATGTGCTCCACCGATCTACACGGCCCTGGAAGATCACAGCAGCATCCCCAGAACCAAGTCTCACTACAGCGTGTCCTTCTGAGTGTGTGCGGGTGACAGCGGTGTGAACAGCAGCCGAAGAGTCCTGGGACTTCTGCCCCTTGTCAAATGATCAGACATGCCTCTAACCTATTCATTGTTAGCAAAATAACCCAAGTAATATCCTGAGCTCCTGTGACATTAGGGAGGAGGATAAACACGAGGATCCTGGAGGTACCAGCTCCATCCAGCCCCTGCTCCTCAGGAAGTCACTGAGAGTCAAAACAGGAAAACTGATGGAAAGGCAAAGTTCCATCAGAGCGCCAGACAAGGTATGGTAGTAATTAAACGTGTGGATTCAGCTGACGCCCGGTCTTGCCATTTTATTTTATTTATTTATTTATTATTTATTTACTTATTTTTTTGAGACGGAGTCTCACTCTGTTGCCAGATTGGAGTGCGGTGGCGCGATCTCGGCTTACTGCAACCTCCACCTCCTGCATTCAAGCAATTATCTTGCCTCAGCCTCCTGAGTAGCTGGCACTACAGGCGCCCGCCACCACGCCTGGCTAATTTTTGTATTTTTAGTAGAGATGGGGTTTCACTGTGTTAGCCAGGATGGTCTCCATCTCCTGACTTCATGATTCGCCCGCCTTGGCCTCCCAAAGTGCTGGGATTACAGGCGTGAGCCACCGCGCCCAGCCCCTTGCCATTTATTTATTTACCAGCTGATTTAAAGTGCTGTTCTGTGACCTTTCTGAGACTGAGACTGCTTTCTTGCCTGCAGTACAGAGGTAATGACAGTGTGTATCTCACAGAGTTGCTGTGGAAATAAAATTTGGGACCTGATAGGATATTCCCAGCACCACACATGACAGAGGGTAGAGATATGTGATCACATGTAATAAACAGAAGGTTTATGTAAGAACAGTCAGGCAGGAAGAACTGCTAAGAAGTCCCACGCAAGTGAGCCTTTGAGTGCTTGCTGTTCTGTGAGCGAGCATCTGTTAACAAAGAACAGAGCCACGCTGTTGATGGTGTTGATGGGAAGAGCTCCTTTTGTGGAGGGTGGAGCTGGAGGGTTGATGGAAGAGCCTTTAGGTGGAGCTGAGGGTTGATGAAGAGAGCCTTTGGTGGGAGGGTGGAGCTGAGGGCTGATGGGAAGAGCCCCAGGAGGTGGAGCTGGAGGGTTGATGGGAAGAGCTCCTTTTGTGGAGGGTGGAGCTGGAGGGTTGATGGGAAGAGCTCCTTTTGTGGGAAGCCCTGATGGTGGGCCAGGCAGGTAAGGGTGGACAGAGGAGATGGGGAGGGAGAGTCATCAGGAATCTTCTGGGCAGTCCAGAGAGCGGGTGAGGAAGGCAGGGAGGATGGAATCGAAGGCCACTGAGTGGCAGGAGTCTCCCCATAGCCACAATTGCTTCAGTAAGTTCTACCACACTCAGGGGTGCTCTGTGACAGCGGAGGGGCTCTCACGGAAGACTGTCCATAGCAGCCTCCTCGCCAGTGGGCTGTCCCTCCCTGAAGTCATGCTCTGCCTAAGTCAAGAGCCTTCTACAAACTCAGGCCCTTTCA
Source organism: Papio anubis (assembly GCF_008728515.1). Classification (NCBI taxonomy): domain Eukaryota; kingdom Metazoa; phylum Chordata; class Mammalia; order Primates; family Cercopithecidae; genus Papio; species Papio anubis. Next base: position 757,388 of record NC_044985.1, on the reverse strand, counting down.
TTCTTCCCATACAGAGCCATTTTGTTTCCTAGGGTTTTGAGCAAACATTTAATAGCTCCATTCTTTGTTCACTGTTCTCTACTCAAAAGTAGAGAACAAAAAGCGCCTGCTCTGTGGACCCTCCAGGCCTGGATCCATTCAGTCAGAACAGCATACGGCTGTCCCCAGGGCCAGGTGCTGGAATGCACAATGAATTAGGCCATGTGCGCCTTTGCTCATGGGCCTAAGAGGTTAATAGATGGAGGCCTCTTAAAATGCACAAGATAGAGCCATCATTCTCTGAGAGATGGTGTTTTGTGTTAGAAACAGGCATCCTGACATTTGTAGGGTTCAGGGCAAGCACACAGGGAGGTTCAGGAACCGTATGTCCAAATAGTTTAAAATGCTAAGTCAAGTTAATAAACTGCTGAGCAATTTGTGTTCTACCTTTCGTCTTTAACGAGTATTCCTTCATAACAACCTGGAATATGAGATTCAAATTTAAAATTCTTGGACTCCTCAGAGATCTGAGCCAGAAGAGAGCAGCAGGGTGAGCACCAGCGATTGGTCTCGTCTGCCCTGAGGCTCAACTTGACTGATCCTCTCCCCACACCGGCACTGTCCTCCACCATGGGGCTGGGCTCCTGCAGGGAAGACACTTGAATCTGCCTGTCCAAGCTCCACTCACACCCTCTGCATCACTCAACTCCTGCCCCAGTCAGGGATCAGGTGCACACTTGCACACTTTGGTGTCAGAGGCAACCTTCAGGAGGACAGGTCCAAGCCAGAGGCTCGCCTAGGTCAGGAAAGGAGTCTTTGTCTAGAAGGAAGGATGCCTTCATTCCAAGCAGACAAATTTCTTTGGCCGACAGGCTCCTTGTACCATAGGAAGGGCACAGCTGGTACAAGAACAGTGTGAGACCCCCTTCCAAAGGAATGCAAGAGGCTCACATGACACAGGTCTATAGGCAAGACTCAGAAAAATTATAGATTTTAAGCAGACAAAAGCATACACTACAGAAAGGACACCCCACTGAACACATGGTGCTGGGAAAACTGGATAGCCACATGCAGAATGAAACTGCATCCCTACCTCTCACCATATACAAACGTCAACTCAAGACGGCTTAAAGACTGCAATGTAAGACCTGAAACCATAAAAATCCTAGAAGAAAATCTAGGAAAAACTCTTCTGGACATTGGCCTATGCAAAGAATTTATGACTAATACCCAAAAAGCAAATGCAACAACAACAAAATAAATAAATGAGACAATTAAGCTAAAACATTTTGCACAGCAAAAGAAATAATCAACCGAGTAGACAACCTATAGAATGGCAGAAAATATTCAAAAATTACATATTTGACAAAGGATTTATATCCAGAATCTATAAGGAAGTCAAATCAGCAAGAAAAAACTGAATAATCACAATCAACATGAGCATACGTTTTTCAAAAGAAGATATACAAGCGGACGACAATCGTATGAAAAAAACGCTCAGCATCACTAATCATCAGGGAAATGCAAATTAAGATAAAGTTAAATATCATCTTACCCCAGTCAGAATGGTCTTATTAAAAAGTCAAAAACCAGCAGATGTTGGTGTGGATGAAGAAGGAATGCTTATACACTGTTGTCGGGAATGTAAACTAGTACAACCTCTATGGAAAACAGTGTGGAGATTTTTCAAAGATCTAAAAGTAGAACTACCATTGGATTCAGCAATCCCACTACTGGGTACCCACCCAAAAGAAAAAAAGGCTATTATATCAAAGAGACACCCGGACTTGTATGTTTATTGCAGCAGAATTCACAATTGCAGATGAGAAGATAAAGAAAATGTTGGGGGGGGGAGTGTGTGTGTGTATTACACACACACAATGGAATACTACTCAGCCATAGAAAAGAACAAAATAATGTTTTGTGTGGCAACTTGGATGGAACCAGAGATCATTATCCTAAGTGAAGTAACTGAAGAACAGAAAACCAAATACTACATGTTCTTGCTTGTAAGGGGGAGCTAACCTATAGGTACGCAATGCCATACAGAGTGGTATAATGGACATTGGAGATTCAAAGGGGGAAGTGTGGGAGGGTGACAAGGAGCAAAAAAGGACTTATTTGATACAATAAACACTCTTCAGGTGACAGGTACACTGAATGCCCGGACTTTACCGCTGCACAAATCAATTTAGCTTGTACCCCTAATGCCATTGAAATTTTTAAAAACTTCTAGAGCTTTCAGCATCCACTTGAGTTTGTGCAGTGTGAATAAAGGAGCTTTGAGAGCAAGAGTCTTGATCTCTTTGAGACTTGATGTTCTCCTTTGGGAGACGACAACAGTGGTTGGTGGTTTCTCCTTAGTGGGCTGGGGGAAGCATTTCCCGGAGTGGGATGGCTAAACTGGGCCTTAAAGGAAGGGAAGTGCACACAGATCCTCACAGCGAGGGTGCAGGTGCTAAAGCACGAGGTGTGTTCCAGAGCCCCCAGTGGGTTGGCAGAGCTGCCTGTGCACTCAGGACCTGCAGAAGAGGTAGAAAGCTGCATCCTAAGTGGGAGGAAAATTCAGACCATCTCTACAGGTGCTTGGACTTCTCTTTCCATGGCCAGATCCAGAACCTGTTGCTCAGGCCCCAGCTAAGTGACACAGCGCACATTCAGGCCTGCTTGAGGAGGGCCGCACGTGATCTAGTTCACAACTATTAGGACTTGGGGACCCCAGTTCAGGTTCTATTCACGGTGCCACCAACTCCCTTCTTCCAGCTGCCTCCTAGTCTTGGTGCTGGGACACTCCTCAGAGCATCAGAAATCTCTGTTCCTCCCCAGACGATTCGAGACCCTCTGCCTGGTTTCATTTTGACTTCCTTTCAGTATCTTCCAATGCTGGCGATTCCCCATAATTCTAAAATGCCACTAATTCTATTTCTCAAACTAAATGGTTCTGTTTGGAATAATAATACTCTTTGAGTGCCCGTGGGGGACATTAAGACTATAAGAATTGATTTCATTAAAAGCTTCATTCACCTGAGCTGAAATGAAACGAAGCCGACAACTAAGCCAGCTAATTCTAGTTCAATCTAGTTTTGTGGAAACGCCACTTGTGCTTTCCTGACTCGGGCAGCGAGTTCAGACAGATGGTAGGTTGAGCTAGCAACAAGATACTCCCACAAGTACTGATGGATTTCCACAGATTAGGGGCGCCTGCAATGCCCTGGATACTTGCAGAGATGCTAAGGTTGTAAAGGAACTTGCCCTACCACAGGCAGTGGGTTTGATCTTCAGAACACACTTGTGGGATATGCAGAAACCAGAGACTATGTTTGTCCACCCGCTGAACGGACAGGAAAGCTAAGCAAAAAGCGATTCATTGAGTGGCCTAAGGTCACATGACCCACATGCAGCACGGGGTCAACTCAGAGCCGTGTCCTGAAGTCAGTGTGCTTTGCGGCCACTCCTTTTGTTTCCTTTTGGGGGTGTGGGGAGAAATGGTAGTAGTGTTTTTATTAACAAAAAAAATTGTATATATTTATGGTATACAACATGATATTTTGAAGTATATATACATTGTGGAATGACGAGACCACGCCAATTATCATATCTATCAACTCACATATAATTTTTTTGGTGAGAACACTTAAAACCTACTTTGTAGCAACTTTCAAGTATACAACATGTTGTTATTAACTGCAGTCACCACGATGGACAGTAGATCTTTTGAACTTATCCCTCCAGTCTGACTAAAATGTTGTACCCTTTCACCAATATCTCCCCCTAGCCTTTGACAACCACCATTCTATTCTCTGCTCCTATGAGTTCATCTTTTCGAGATTCTACACACAAATGAGGTTGTGTAGCACGTGTCTGTGCCTGGCTGATTTCACTTGTCATAATGTCCTCCAGGTTCATCCACGTTGTCACAAATGGAAAGATTTCCTTCTTTTTTAAGGCTGAGTAGTGTTTTGTTATGTGTTTATACCACATTCTCTTTTTCCTCCCGCTCATTGATGGACAGTTAGGCTGAGTGCATATCTGTTTGTTTGCTTGTTTGTTGTTTGTTTGTTTGTTTGTTTTTGAGATGGAGTCTTCCTCTGTCATCCAGGCTGGAGTGCAATGGTGTGATCTTGATTTACTGCAACCTCCGTCTCCCAAGTTCAAGCAATTCTCCTACCTCAGCCTCCCGAGAAGCTGGAATCACAGGCGCACACCACCACACCTGGTTCATTTTTTTTTTTTTTTGTATTTTTAGTAGAGACAGGGTTTCACTATGTTGGCCAGGCTGATCTCAAACCCTTGAACTCAGGTGATCCGCCTGCATCAGCCTCTCAAAGTGCTGGGACTTCAGGTGTGAGCCACCGTGCCTGGCCGGCTGAGTGTATATCTTGGGTACTGTGAATGGTGCTGCAACCAACATGGGAGTGCCGCCATCTCTTCCCATACTGACTTCATTTCTTTGGATATATACCCCATAGTGGGATTGGTAACTCTATTTTTTTTTATTCATTGAGCCACTCCTTTTCAACTCTAATGATTTTTAAGTTGGACCTCAAGATTTTGTTCACATGACCACGTGTTTACCTGTGTGCTATTCTCGCTTTGCATGGGAAGAGTTCACAGTTTTAACGGTGAAGCCCTGAGGCATCAATGCCATGAAGCCGACTGCACTGCTCTGTGGTCTGTCTCGGGGTTCTTTCCGTACGTCTCTTGCCATAGATAGTTGTTCATTCGGCAGATAAACACCAGATGCCTTCTGTGTGCCAAGCACTGTGTCAGCGAAAAGGATGTGGTCCGTGTACCCAGGAAGTTCTAGAATTTGGTGGGGCACAGGCACCAAGCAATCCTCAAAGTACAAATGCAGTTATACAAGAGAGTGAACTCCTTCCCCTATCTGCCCAAAATCACTTGAAAATAAAGAAAAATAATTAAAAATAAGGAAAAGATCCTCAGTGGGCCTTATTTAGATCTCAACACTACTCAAAAAATAAGGGAGTTCTTAGCAAACCAAAATTTGTTTAGATTCCTAGAAGATGCTAACTAGAGAGGCTCCTACTGAAAAGAAATCAGAGGGAAGAGAATCTTAGCCTAAAATGTGCCCGGAGTGATGTGGTGTCAAATCTCACAGATATTCTGAGCCAAGTTTGTGAGTCAAAGAACAAGGCCATGGCGAACCCTGGGGTGGAGCCATAAGGCTTCTGTGCTAGGCCACATGGAAATTCCTCTTCCTCCTGGGCACATGGAGAGACACCTCCTCCTAGCCGTGCTACGAGGGAGGACCATGGGACCGCTTCTGTGCAGCGGGGCATGAGGAGAGGTGATTCCAACATCCATGTGCCAGTCCAGGCTGAGGCACAGAAGAGTAGCCTGAGTCCCCCTCACCCTCTCACAGCTGCAACAGTGAGGCCCTGGGTTGTCATGGCCGAGCCACGAGATGGAGCCAACTGGATTTCTGTGTCAGCATGGGCCACAGCTTCCCGGAAAATTGCATCCGAATTTAAATGAGTGAGAAATAAGCCCTTGATACGAAGCCACAGAGGTGGCCAGGTTGAATCTGTTCCTCTGCAGGGAAGTCTATTCTGTCTAATGCAGGTATTTACTTGAGCAGATGTTGAGACCCTTTTCCTCCTTTGCACTCCCTCAGCTGCAGGGACCAGTCATGTTTGCACTCAAAATTAAATCCAAGTACTGTTTTCTAGAGAAAGAACTCAATCTTCCTGGAGAAGAGCCCTCCTGTAAAAGCTGTGGCTTGTCAGAGAGGCCAGAGCAGAGCCTGAGTAACACCAGCTCCCCAGGTCAGAGGGGAGGGGAAAGGAGGCCATTCCAACCAGGAGGGGAATATCCTGAATTAATGAGTCTCTCTTTCCCTGACAGCTGGGCTTCTGCCCTGCATCCTAATGCAAAGTTCACCAAGAGACTGTCCTGTCCTGTCCTGTCCTGTCGTCTCTCACAAAGCCCAGGCAGGCTCCCAGGTCAGCCAGGGCACTCTTCAGGAAACAAATGCAATGCTGAACAGACCCTTGTCCAGCATCCCCCACAGCACTGTGCTCTCATAACCCCTAACGATTTCAGCAACTGTTTGGATGACTTTCCCCATAACCCTGCAGACTGCCAATGAGTGCTCATTCTAAAATACAAATCCCATCAGGCTACCTCCCAGAAGAGACCTCCCTCAGATCCCCAGGGAAACACACGCTCCACAGTATCTAAGTCTCCTGGCAGCCAGCCCCGCCTCTCAGGCCTCACCTTGCCACTCTCCCCACAAGCCCCACCCCGGATCACCCTGCTTTTTCCCCGAACACAAATTCTTGTTTTTCTTTGAGACATCACTCTCCTCCCCACCTTTGATTCTTCCTTATCCCACCACCTGTGTGATGGACTGTGTTCCTTCTTCAGGATTGATTCTGTGAGGTGAGGTCCTGCCCAAGGCTATACATGCCCTGGCCCTGCCTGTGAGCTGGGATCCCTTTCTGGGACCACATTACCCCAGGCCACCCCCACAGCAGGTCTCCCCATCCCACTGCGTCTCCACCAAGTGTGTGCCTGCTTGTCTCTCCCATGAGACTAGGAGCTCCTTAAAATCAGTCCTTCTGCTATTCATCCTGGTGCCCAATTATTTAGCAGAGTTACCCTCACAGAATCAGAAATTCTAGGAGAAGGCAGGAAGAGGAAGGGAGAGAAGGAAAGAAGAAGGAAGAGGGGAACGGAGAGAAGGAAGGAGGGAGAAAGGAAGAAGGAAAGGAGAGAGAATGGGAGGCAGGAAAGGAGGAGACAGGGCTCCTGACTAAAATGCCTGATATTTCTGATTGGAGATGGCCTCAAATACCTGTGTGCTTAACCAGCCTGAAGACTCGCCCTAGAGCTGACAGGGAGGGCCGTCTCTGCGACCAGATGGGTTCTGGATTCTGCACTCACCTACCCGAAATGTGTATCAGTGGCTTATGAAGCCCTGCTTGCCAGGCCTATAGAGGGCTCAAAGCATGCCGCATTCGCTGCCCACTGGGTGACAGATGTTGCTCCAATATGGCCTGGAAGCCTACGATAAAAGGCAGAGTCTTGAAAGATGGACCTTGGGCCTGAAGTTGGATCTGCAGCACCAAATGAGAGATGAGGCTGGTTTTGGTGGGGGGTGATCCCATGAGATCAAATGCTAAACAAAGTAAGACCACGTTACTAAAGGTGTGGCAGGACAGTACCACCTGTCACCGATCAGATCACCTGCAGAAAGCGGGACTTTTGGTGGCTGAGAAGGATGGCGCCAAAACCCCCACAAATTTCCTGGTTCACAGCTACGGCTGAAGACAGTGTAGTTGTCTCCTCCGTGGTGCAAGGACACTTAGCACCAGCAAAGCGGGGCACACCTGACCACAAGCAGAGGGCAGCACAGCCAAGCTGGCCTGTGGGCCTGAGGTTGGCCAGCCCCCACCGGATCCAAAGGAATCCCTTCCAACCTGTAGCCCATGCCCACTGTGGTTCTCCCCTGGGCTCAGCAGAATCACTGTCACTCCTTGTCAGGGAGCTTCAGGCCTGCTCACCGAGAGCTGAATCCACAAACCTGAAACCCACAGATGTGAGAGCCTCCTGTCTTGCCACTTCATAAAAAAGCTGGCCAGCTGGGGTGCAGGGGAATAACCTACAGGCAGAGGCATAGCAACCTCCTTGGAGAATGACGCAGATAAATAGCGTTAGTTTCAGGATTTTTATTAGTTGGAAGCAAATAGCCTTTGAGGACAGCTCGGAACTCTGCTGAATATGCAGTATGGCATCGCTAAGACTTTGTTCCCCGGGAAGGAAAGGTCAGGAGTGAAATGAAATATGTGTTTACTAGATAAAATATGGATAATATTTCCATGACTTTAGCTGCAGGCATGGCTGTACCACAATGCTGACCTCATCATTTCCAATAATTGGTAAAGAAACAGGAAAAAATGGGGAAAAAAAAAAAAAAGGCAGGAAGAAGTTACCCAGAATACTAGAGCCAGCTAGAACAGATACATAAATTGGAGGAGGAGCCAGTGCCGTTGCTTCTGGGATTCTCCATGATTGACAGTCACGGGCTGGATCTAGCCCAGTAAAGCAGCCAAAAGTGAATCGGGGACCTGAAGGGATATGAGCAGCTCATGGGTGAAGGACACAGGACTCTCTTGGTCTGTGAAGGGCAAATCATACATTTTTTTGTGTTTGTTTTTGAGACGGAGTTTTGCTCTTGTCGCCCAGGCTGGAGTGCAGTGGCGCCATCTCAGCTCACTGCAACCTTCACCTCCCGGATTCAAGCAATTCTCCTGCCTCAGCCCCCCGAGTAGCTGGGATTACAGGTGGCTGCCACCACGCCCAGCTAATTTTTGTATTTTTAGTAGAGATGGGGTTTCTCCATCATGGTCAGGCTGGTCTCAAACTCCTGACCTCAGGTGATCCACCCGCCTCAGCCTCCCAAAGTGCTGAGGTTACAGGTGTGAGCACTGCGCCCGGCCAAATAGTACATTTTAAAGAGCATGGACAGGCAGATATGAGAGCCAATCGTTTACCAGCTGGTGATGTTGAGCACACGCCGAGACACCACAGTTCCCTCAGTCACAGGAGCGTGCATGGCACTGGTCGGGCACCCATGACACTGTGCTATAGGAGAAATGAGGTTAAAAAAAAAAAAGCAGGAATTCTGGAACGGTTCACTGAGAGCTGCCGTAAATCAGTCCTTCCATAAAGCAACAAAAGTACTCTCAAAAATTGTCCGAATAAACTCTCGTAGCGCTCTGGAAATTAACCATGTTTGCAACAATTGAAAGAGAATTTATCTAGGAGAACATTGCACCTCAGTCAGAACAGTGGGGCTGGCGGTGACATAACCTGCCACACGTCATTCTGCTCGCCCAGCTCAGGGGGCCTGGAAAGCCTCACAGCCACGGTGCCTGTGAAAACCAGCAGCCGTGAAACCATCGGAAAGGGGGAAATTGTATTTGGAGTGTCTCAAAGAGTCCCATCCTCAGAGTTCTGTCACTAACTTGCCTGTCTCACAGGTCTGTGGAAAAATCCCATTCACAAGCCATTTCTCAAACCATGAATGACATGTGCTTAAATATCACAGCTGCCCGAGGCTGCAATGCCAGCTGGGGCAAATGAGATCCTGGCCGAATCATTAAAAGGGAGACACAGGGAGCAAAAGGCCCAGCGTGGGGCTGAGGATGAAGAGGATTGAGGAGCTGTGACATATTCCTGGGGTCCAGGAAGGGCTTCTGTGGGGGCACTGTGAGCACACCCAGGGGAGACCTGACCAACCCCTGGGCTCTCACCTGCAGCTACCCTTGAGGACCCGCACAAGCCGTTACAGGCTGTCTTCATGTTGCCAGTGTGCCTCAGCAATCGCACAGGGTGCCTCCGCAGAGGAGCAAAGGCTTATCAGTTCAAGGAATTTAAGGACACCTCTGTTCAATTATTGCCTGACCACTAAGGTAACTGAGCAAAGAGTTCGCTGCTTGCACACTACAGAGAATTCAGACTCCACAGAAGTAGTGCAGGAAAGTTACTTAATAAACAAACAGCAATAATAGAAACAAAACGAGAACAGCAGCAACAACAAACGGTTTTCTGGAGTGGGAGAGAGAGGGATCGGATCTCCAAAGCTGCCACCTTGCACTAAAATGTCCCACTTTCAACAAAACTATATGAAACATACAAGGAAACAGGACAGTATGGGCCACCAACGGGGATGGGGAGAGCAGTCAACAGATACTTTCTATTAGGATGCTGAGGTTTCTTAAAAAAAAAAAAAAAAAAAAAAACCTTGAAATAAGCTATTACAACTGTGGTCAGGAAACTGAAGGAAACCATGTGTAAACAATAGAAGAAAAATATGACAATAGGCTCATCAAATAGAGATTATTAATGAAGAGAGATATTATAGAGATTATCAATGAAGAGGGATATTATAATGAAATACTGAATACAAATTCTGGAATTTGAAAGTACAATAACTGAAATAAAATAATCATTAGAGGACCTCAACAACAGATTGAGCTGGAGAAGAAAGAATTGGTGAACTTGAAGATAGATCAAATGAGATTATACAATCTAAGGAAGAGAAAGAGAAAGAATGAAGAAGAAGGGACAGAGTGTCAGAGACCTGTGGAACATCATCCACCAGGTGTGATACACATAATCGGAATCCCAGCAGGGGGTGGATAGATAGGAGTGCAGAAAAAATATTTGAAGGAATAGTGGCCAGAATCTTTCTAATATAATGACAAATATTAATGGACGTGTCTAAAAAGCTCAATAACTCCAAGTAACATAAATTCAAGGAGATCCATATCCTAACACATCAAACCATCAAGAGAATCTTGAAAGAGAAAAAAGAGACCTCCTCATGGGCAAGGCTTCCTCAGTAAGATTAGCAGCTGTCTCATCATCAAAAGACATGGCAGCTAGAGGGAAGCAGGATGCCTTATTCAAAGTTCTGGGGAAATAAGACTATAAATCAATAATTCTCCATTGAGAAAATATATTTTTCAAAACAACAGGAAAAAATTAAGACATCTGCAGATAAACAAAAACACAATTTGTCACTAGCCCTACAAAGAAATACTAAAGGGAGTAATTCAGGCTACTTTGAAAGGATACTATAAAGTCACTCAAATGTCCACAAAGGACACAAGAGCACCAGCAAAATACCTACATTTTATGTGTAAATATAAAGAACAGCGTAAATGTATTTTTCAGCTTTATTGAGGTATGATTGAAAACCAAAAATTGTGTACATTCAAGGTGTACAGTGTGATGTTTTGATAGATGTATACATTGTGAATTGCTTATCACAATCAAGCTAATCAGCACATCCACCACCTCACAGAGTTGTCTTTTCTGAGTGTGTAGTGAGAATCTACTCTCAGCAAATTTCAAGTAGACAATACATTATTATTAACTATAGTCACCCAGCTGTACATTATGCCTCCAGAACTTATTCATCTTATAACTACAAGTTTATGCCCTTCGACCAACATCTCCCCATTTCTACCACCCCCAGGCCCTGACAACACCATTCTATTCTATTACATGAGTTCGACTTTTTCACATAGAAGTGAGATCATGAAGTATTTGTCTTTCTGTGTCTGCTTTATTTTACTGAGCATAATATCCTCCATGTTTATCTGTGTTGTCACAAATGGCAGAATTTCTTTCCTTATTAAGGCTGAATAGAATGTATATTCCATACACATCACATGTGCTTTATCAATTCATCCATCAACTGATGCTTAGGCTGTTTCCCTATCTGGGCTATTGTGAGTAGTGCTTCAATGAACTGGGGAGTGCAGACATCTCTTTGAGATCCTGATTTTATTTTGTTTGGATAAACACCCAAAAGTGAGATTCAAAATGCAGAAAGTCCTCAACAAAATACTAGCAAACCAAGTTCAACAACACATTAAAAGGATCATACACCATGATCAGATAGGATTTATCATTGGGATGCAAGGATAGTTTACCATGAGCAAATGAATAAATTTGATGTATCAAATTAAAAGAACGTTAAAAAAAACTCTGTCTCAAAAAAATTATATGATCATCTAAGATACAGAAAAATTTTTTGATGAAATTCAACATCCTTCCTGGATTTAAAAAAAAAAAGCACTCAAAAAATTAGGTACAGAAAGAATATACCTCAACACGATAAAGGTCATAGCCACATCCAACATCCTACTCTACACTGAAAACCCAGCAACTTTTCTTCTAAGGCCAGGAACAAGACAAAGATGTTAACTCTTGCCACTTTCATTCAACGTATACTGGAAGTTCTAGCCAGAGCAATTGGACAAGAGAAAGAAATAAAAGTCATGCAAGTCAGAAAGAAAGAAGTAAATGTATTTTTCTGTAATTCTTCTCCTGTCTGATGTAAAAGACAGCAGTGTGAAGCAGTTATTAGAATGCTGTGTTGATTAATTTAGACTGCATAAAGATGTAATTGTAGAACAATAATAGCACTAAGCAGTAGAGAAGAAATGGAGTCATTCAGGAGCAAAGTGTCGATATACGAGTGAATTAAGTTAGTATTAATTCAGGTTAGTTTGCTACAAATTAAGATGTTAATTGTAATATCCAGGGTGACCATTAAGACTAACTCAAAACTCATAATAAAGGAAACAAAAAGGGAATTGAAATGCTACACTAGAAAATTTTTACTTAAGACAAAAGAAGTCAGTAAGGCAGCAATGGAAAAACAAAGAAATAAGACACACAAAAAACACATAGCAAAATGACAAAAGTAAATTTTACCTTGTCAGTAATGACATCAAATGCAAATTAATGAAACACCCTAATTAAAAAACAGTTTTACACAATGCATAAAAATGAAAGCAATGCCTATGCATATTTTTTCTACAAGAGACACAGTTTAGATTAACAGAAATAAACAGATTGAAAGTAAAAGTATGAGACATAATGTAACATGCCAACAATAAGCAAAGAAAGTTGAAATGTCTATAATAACAACAGGCAAAATAGACTTCAACAAAAATGTTACTAAAGACTTTTTAGATGCCGCCGCTGCCAGTAGCCCTGTACTATCAGCCATGGTCAACCCCACCATGTTCTTCAACATTGCCGTTGACAGCAAGCCCTCGGGCCATGTCTCCTTCGAGCTGTTTGCAGACAAACTTCCAAAGACAGCAGAAAATTTTCGTGCTGTGAGCACTGGAGAGAAAGGATTTGGTTATAAGGGTTCCTGCTTTCACAGAATAATCCCAGGGTTTGTGTCAGAGTGGAGACTTCACGTGCCATAATGGCACTGGTGGCAAATCCGTCTACGGGGAGAAATTTGATAAGAACCTCATCCTAAAGCACACAGGTCCTGGAATCTTGTCCATGGCAAATGCTGGACCCAACACAAATGGTTCCCATTTTTCCATCTGCACTGCCAAGAGTGAGTGGTTGAATGGCAAACATGTGCTCTTTGGCACGATGAAAGAAGGTATGAAGATTGTGGAGGCCATGGAGTGCTTTGGGTCCAGGAATGGCAAGACCAGCAAGGAGATCACCATTGCTGACTGTGGACAACTCGAATAAGTTTGACTTGTGTTTTATCTTCACCACAGATCATTCCTTCAGGAGCTCAGGAGAGCACCCCTCCACCCCATTTGCTCGCAGTATCCTAGAATCTTTGTGTTCTCACTGTAGTTCCCTTCGGGTTCCATGTTTTCCTTGTTCCCTCCCATGCCTAGCTGGATTGCAGAGTTAAGTTTATGATTATGAAATAAAAACTAAATGACAGTTGTCAAAAAAAGAAAAAATAATCAGTCAAGATTGATTGACTGAAGATCTAACAATTACAAATATATGTGCACTTAACAGTACAATCCCAAAATACAAGAGAGAAAAACCTGACAGAATTGAAGAACGGCATGGACAATTTAACAACAGATGGAGACTCCAGTAATCCACTTTCAATAATAGCTATAATAGCTAAACATAAGATCAGCAAAGAAAGACAACACCGTAGAGGACCTGAACAGCATTAAAAAACAAATGGAGCTGGCAAACATTGACAGAACATTCCACCCAACAGCAGCAAGATATATATTGTCTTCAAGAACATATGAGATATTCTCCAGCATAAACCATATGCTAGTCTACATAAAAGCCTCAATAAATTTAAAAGAACTGTAATTATACAAATATGTTTTCCTGCCACAAGGAATTAATCAGAAATCAATAACAGGAGAATATTTGGTAAATTCACAAACATGTGGCAAGTAATAACATACTCTTAAATAACCAACAAATTGAACAATAAAATTGGACAATACTTCGAAATGGATGGCCAATGAAAGAAAAATTTACCAAAACTTATAAAATGCAGCTAAGAGAGAATTTTATAACTGTCAATGCATATTAAAAAAGTAAGAGTCAAATGCATAGAAACAGAGTAGAATGGTGGTTACGGGAGCACAAGAAAATGGAAAGACATAAATCAAAGTGTATAAAGCTGTGTTTCTCCAGGATGAATAAGCCTAGAAATCTGATGTACAACATGAGAACTGTAGTCAATAATATTGTACTGCATAATGGAAATTTGCTAAGAAAGTACATTTTAGGTGCTTTTACTACACGCCCACATAGACCAAAAAGAGGTAACCTTGTGTTTGTGATGGATATGTTCATTTGCTTGTTGGTAGCAATCATTTTTACTATATTATGTCAAAACCTCATGTTGTATGCCTTAAATATACATAACAAAAAATTTTAAAGTAAGAAAGAGGTAAAATCAACAGGTTAACTTTCAACCTTAGGAAACCATAAAAAGAAGAACAAACTAAACCCAAAGCAAACATAGGAGGGAAATAATAAATATGTGATTGGGTTTAAATGAAACAGAGGGCATAAAAACAGTAGAGAAAATCAACACTATCAACAACTGCACCTTTGAAAAGATCAAAGTTAACCATTCTTTAGCAAGACTGATCAAGAATAAAGAAGACAGACTCAAAATAATAACATTAAGAATAAAAGAGAGGACATCCTTACCGATTTTACAGACATTTCTTTAAAAAGCAAAAACAGAGAGTAGGCTAAGTGGCAGGTACCTGTAGACCCAGCTACACAGGAGGCTGAGGTACAAAGATCACTTAAGCCCAGGACGTCAAAGCCAGCCTGGGAAACACAGCAAAAACTCTGTCTCTAAAATATTTTAGTTAAATAAATAAAATTTTAGAGAAACAGAGATTATAAGGAAGTAGTAGTATGAAGAAGTCTCTGGCAAAAAAAAAAAAAAAGGGTAGCCTATAAAATGAACAAATTCTTAGAAAGAGTTAACTTACAAAACTGACTCAAGAACCTTATAAAACTGACTCAAGAAAAAAGAGAAAATGAAATAAATTTACAACAGATACAGAATAAGTAATTTAAAATACCCCACAAAGAAAAGATCATGTCTAGATGGCTTCACTGGTGAATTTCACCAAACACTCAAAGATGAATTAATCCCCATCTTTCACAAACTCTTTCCAAAATAAGAGGGCTCGTTCCATCTCATTATATGAGACCAGTATTACTCTAATATGAAAACAAAACAAAGACATCATAAGAAATGGAAGCTACAGACCAATGTCTCATGAATATAAATGCAAAGAACCTCAACAAAATAGTAGCAAAATGAATCCAGAAATATATAAAAAGATGATAATGAAGTGCAGTTTCTTCAGAAATGCGAGTTTGGTATAACATCTGAAAAGTCAATTTAAGAAATAATAAGAATAGAATAAGGACATAATCCATATATTCATCCCAATAGATACATAAAAATGATTTAACACAATCTCGTTGAGATTCAAAAGATGCAATAGTAAGAACTGAAAGTAACTTCCTCATCTTGAAAAAGAGACTCTACGAAAAACCTAAATCTAAAAATGGGAACAAGTCGCAGATGTCCCCTCTCGCCACGTCCACCTCACAATGTACTGGAGGGCTAACCAGGGCAATTGGGAAAGAAAATCATAGGAATAAAATGCATCAAGATAGAATGGAAGAAGCAAATCTATCTCTACTTATAGATTACATGATCTGGTACATAGAAAACCCTACAGAATACACACACACACACACACACACACACTTACTTTAGGATACAAAAGTGCTACAATTTAATGTAATACATGCTCAATGCATAGTACAGAATATAAATAGTAAAAGCCACTAGAATAAGAATAAGTGTGGCAGCAAATTATTGGGTGAGGTACCTATACTTTAAAGCATCCAAATCAGCTTGGTGCTAGGATTGTTTGCTGTGTTTGTTTTGTGTTGCTTACAGTGATGAGTAGAAGCCCTTGGGAATTTAGGACACAGTAGAACTTGAGTAAAGGGTGCCAGTGGGCATGGGGTGTGTGAGGAACAGACCGCAGGGAGAGGATGTGGAGAGGCATGGGTCTGAATGGAACAGCAGAGCCCAATGAAAAGTGTCTTTGTATCTAAAATCCCAACCTTGAATGCACTGAGACAGGAAGATGGACAGCACCAGGGAACAGGTAATTTAGGTTGTGTCCACCTGCAGGATGGAAAGTTTCTTACTATTAAGATGGAACTCTGAATATATTGGAAAGCTGGGGACCCTGGCTGTTGCTCTGAATATATTGGAAAGCTGGGGACCCTGGCTGTTGCTGCAGCCATCTGAAAACAAAGGGGAAGAATCCAGACTGAGAAGAGCCAAGAGAGGTCCCTTGATGAAATTGTACATGAATTCCAACCGACCATGCCACTTCCTGTGCTGTGAACCAATGAAATCCCTTATTGCTCAATCCAATATCAATCATGTTTCTCTTCCTTGGAGCCCAAAGCACTCTATTTAATCGGTTTTTAACAAGAAAAATAATTATACAGTATTTCTTCACAATTGATATAGATAATTTTTTCTAATAATATGACTACTCCATTTGGTACATCTACTTGTCATTCATGATTTTAGCAAGATCATAGATCAAATAATCCTTTTCCAAGTGTGATTTACAAGGTAACAAGGAGGCTCTTTTTTAATTATCCTCAGACCCAGGGATGGATGTTAGCACAGAGGCTGAATTACATATTTTTCTAAAGTAGATTTATAAGAAGAAGACCTACGAGGGATCAGGATGCCTATATTACCCGCCTTGGGGATTAATGGGTCACACAGGAAAAGGAGATTCCTAGGGTGAGACAGGGAATGAGGCAGATAAAGGACAGAAAGAGGAAAAACTGAGAGAGAACTGAGAAACAGAGAGGGGAAGCAGGGCCAGAGGTTAGGACAGAGATGTGAAAATTGGATTTAAGGAAGAAATGCCTATGCCCACACACTCTGTGCCCTAACATCCATAGCCTACTGGTCTTTACCAACACTTCTAATGTGAGTTCCTGTTATCGTCATAAATGATTGAGTGAAAAAAGCTTTGTAGGACATTGGTAGAGTCAGGAAACATGACGAATTTTCCATTTGATGGATCGATCTGTGGTAAGTTAACCTAGACTAGCCTACCTCCTACCTCCAGCTGCACTGCAGGGAAGCCCATACTTGTGGTCCTTGCCCCCAGAGTTCTGGGAAAACATCTGGTCCCTAAATATCCTGGCCCAGGTCCTCTGGAAGCCTTGTGTCAGCTACCCACATCCCAGAAAACTGAGCCACACAAGCTATTTGTTACGTGTTGGGACAGATGCTCATGTAAGAATGACAGCTCATCCCAAAAAAATGACACCCATGTCATTGAGTCTAATCGCTTGGGGACACTTGAGGCGGGGGAGGAGCACAATGGAGGAAAGACAACATATCTACTCCTTTCACATCCTCTCGTGGTTTGAGAATGACTCCGGGATAAACTGTTGACTACCACACATAAGCCCATGTCCTAAAATTTGTGTGTTTGTGGTGAGATGTTGCCATGGGCTGCATCTGTCTCAGCCTCCACATAACAGAAGCCAAAGGCTTTGTCTCATAAGCTGTTTTTAAATGAACAATTAGGAAAAATAAAAACAGTAGCAAGAACAGCAACAGCAGTGCACCCTCTGCCATTGGAGGCAATGTCAAATTTAATTTTTTTTTTTTTTTTTTTCCTGAGATGGAGTCTCACTGTGTTGCCCAAACTGGAGTGCAGTGGTGCAATCTCAATTCACTGCAACCTCCACCTCCCGGGTTCAAGCTGTTCTCCTGCCTCAGCCTCCCAATTAGCTGGGATTACAGGTCCACATCACCATGCCAGGCTACTTTTTGTATTTTTAGTAGAGACAGGGTTTCACCATGTTGGTCAGGCTGGTCTCAAGCTCCTGACCTCGTGATCTGCCCGCCTCAGCCTCCAAAAGTGCTGGGATTAAGTTAATCATTTCTTAATGAGTGATTGGGTTTCTAGTTAATGTAAAACTTAATAGGCAACATTTTCTCCTTGAGTCAATAGGCACCATGATAAAAAGACACAAAGTGTGCTAATGCATGCTTCTTACAGCACATGTCAGGCCTGAAAATACATCTCAGCTTATCACAGACAACAGGAAAGAATGATGGTATATTCCTGAACAGGGACCTATTTATGTGTCTATATAAAAGGCACATTATCTGTTTCAAGTAGCTTTCATTGAGATTGAAATCACTGCCTTTATGAATAAATAATAGTCTCCCATTTCACAATCCAAGGCCTAATCTAAACCCTCCCTTTCTTTGGGCGAACTGTGTAATAATGTGAATTGGTTCATTGGTACTGAACACAAAGTGGGAGTCCGCCAGCCAGGTTTAAACAGAGGTCTGCCAACCAGTCTGTCGGTGAATTTGGACAAAGGAGCTCAACCACCTCCTTTCTGCAAGGCTCAGTGAGTACAGGGCAGGCACTGAGCACCACACAATGTGTACATGTTCGATGCCCAATAAGTGACGTCTGTGACAAAGATCATACCATGTGAGACACTCCACCACAGCAGCAAGCATGGAATAAGCTTATTTCATCCCAAATCAACAAAGTCCATAAAGCCCTTTTCCTCTTCTGTGCTCAGTTTTTACTATACACATAAAAATGTGGTCTTAATTTAGAAATTTGTATCTCATTAATTTTCTTGCAGAAATGGCCAAATTTGACCTCTATTAATAGAAGGCATCGGCATCTACGTTTCAAATCCCAAGTCAATTTTTTTCAAGGTTGTGCAAAAAGTAATTTAATAATTATCCACCAATCTATGCGCACAAAGTCTGCCTGTGGTGGATGTTTAATTTCATTTTCCTCTTTCCATCTGTTGGGGGCAGGAAAGGAGCTCATGTGATATGTCTCCTTGAAGCCTTGTGTTGGTCAGGACCCATCAGGAAGCAGGTGACTCATCTATCTGGGTTATTTGTGGAAAGGTTAATAAAGGGAATCTTTGCAAAAAGTGTGGTGAAGGTACAGATAAAGCACAAGGAATGGTCAGGTATTCTCGGGGCAGTAGCAACAGCCAGGAGAGCCTGGCAGAGCAAAGGAAGAAAACAGTTTCCTAACTCCAAAGAGGGCGACCATATGGAGAGGGCTGCTTGTACAGACGGAAAGGAGTTTGAATTCCCAAACTTCCTTCACTTCTCACCCTCTGATCTCCTAGTGCTTCCACTGACTGAACCCAATGGAAGTTGGGTTCCTCTGGAAGTCAGAGGGAAGGGAACCCGTTCCAAACAAGGCACAGAGAAAGGCAGATGTATTAGAACTTTTTGCTGCATAATAAATAAACACAATGTTAGCAACTTAGGGAAAAGTTTGTTAAGTCACAAAACATTTGTCATGTCATAGTTTCTGTAACTCACAAGCCCCGGTACAGATTAGCTGCGTCCTCTCCTTTGGGGTCTCATCATGCTGCAATCCAGGGCTGGCCTCTCATCAAAGTCTCAACTGGGGAAATATTCACTACCTTGAGGTTGTTGGCTGAGTTATATTCCGGCAGTTGTAGGACCGAGGTCCTGTTTTCTTGCTGGATGTCAGTCAGTGTCCACTCTCAGCTCCTAGAGTTCCCTGCCATGTGGCCTCCCTGGGCCCTCTCACTATGTGGCTGCTTGCTTCTCCAAAGCCAGCAAGGGGGAGCCTCCAGCTCCAGTTTGCTATTTTCTCTTGGTTACAGGCAAATCACAGGTGACACCTATCAATAATACACAGGCATGGACACCAGCAGGAATTATTGGGGATACTCTAGGGTCTGCCCTTCTAGGGCAGAAGATTAGAGAGGGGAGGGGAGGGGATCCTGTGGGACAGACACACAATGCTCAGCATCCTGAGGTCTGGCTCCTTCTTAGTCCTTACCTGACTCTTCCAGATGGCAAGTCACACACATAGATGAGCTCAACTCCGTGGGGCTCTACAACTCATCCAGTCTCACCTGCTCACTTTGGAACTGAGAAAGCTGAGGGGTAGAAGATCTCCAACTTCTCTAGGATCTGAGAGTCAGAACCCATTTCCCATGTTCTTCCCACCTGGCCATGGTTCACAGTGATTCCTTGTTAGAACTCAAATTAAAATGCAGGGACATAAGCTGTCAATGCATGGATGTTCCTTATAGTTCATCTAATGATCAAGAACTTAGGTGGGAGGGGCACTTTTCACTTAAAAGTAGGTGCCTCTTCTGTTTGGAAAGCATGATTCCAGAGGGTAAGAGTTCTGCCTACCATCGTGTCTTCTTGTTCCTGGTAATGCGTTGTCAGATCTCACCAGTTCAGCTTCCAGATGGTAGCCAATGCATTGTTCCCCAGAACAAGCAGATGAGATAATTCTTCCCTCCCCTCAGGCCAGCCAAGGAAGTTTTCTCTTTAGTCTGTGTGTTTACAGTTCTCTCCATCTTCCAGCTGTATAACCACAAGCTGCCTTGCCAATGTCTTTCAGTATTTATCGGGGAACCTTGGCTATAAAAGGTTTCAGGATTATGAGTTTTCACAAACCCTATAATACCTGACTGTTTTCTCAAGATAGTTTTCTTTGAGGGGAGGGGAGATATTTGCAGGTGGGGAGGAGACCCTCTGCATTCCTTATACTCTTACATGTCCCTAAGATTTCACTGAGTCCTCCCTGACTCTGTTTCCTGGAGGCAGGGATGCACAGAGATGAGGAAACAGCCATAGATGATGATTTCTGCGTGGGCTCCTGGGAATAAAAATGGCCTCAGGCTATATAGAAATGAATCACCAAACCTGGCAGCTCCTTCCTCATTGCTATTCCAATATCCCTTCCAGACAGGTTTTCAAATAAAGTACGGGGAGCGAAAAACACACCAAATAAAGTACACAGAGAGAAAAAGACATACACCCCATGCATATGCTCCCACGGAGAACATGTGATCGCTTAGAAAAGACGGTAGACAGGTGAGGGGTTTGTGAGCAACTTGTCATTAATTTTGGTTTCTAAATTTGCTTCATAGCTCATCCTGCTTCATAGTCCTTTCTAATGAAGATTTTTAAGCTTTTGGCACATATGGAACGAAGTAAAAAATATCCTATCATATTCCACAAAGAATAAAATTCTTCACACTCTAGAATTTCCAGTAATCATAAACTTTCTCTAAGCAGGTATTCTTAACTTCTCATCTCACCATCACTCAATATTTGTCCCCATCTCTAGAAACAGAAACAGGAAACTCATTGCCTTGAAAAGTTATTAAATTGGCAGGCAATGGACTATTTACTAATTAATAAATAAATATTTATTTCATACCTACTATTTTCTAGACACTCTCAAGGCTCTGGAAGTAGAAAGACAAAAAAGATTTAGTTTCCTGTCTTCCTGTCTGTGATTGATTTTATGCGTTAACTTGCCTAGGTTATGGTACTCAACTGTTTGGTCAAACACCAGTCTAGATATTGCTGTGAAGATACTTTTATATATGATTAATATTTTAATCACTAGACTTTGAGTAAAATTGAGTAAAGCAAATTATCCTCCATTATTTGGGTAAGTCTCACCCAATTAGTTGAAGGCTTTCAGCACAAAGACTGAGGTTTAGTGAAGGAGAGGGAACTCTCCTGAAGACTGGAATGTAGAAACTCTGCCTAAATTCCAGCCTGCTGCCCTGTGGAATTCAGACTAAAGACTGGAGCATCAACTCTTACCTAAGTCTTTAAAGGAACCAAAGGAACATTGTTGTTTTATTTTATTTTCAGTTGACAAATAATGATTGTTTATATTTATAAAGTGATATTTTGATAACATATATATGGTAGAATGATCAAATCAAAGCAATTAGCATGTCCATCACCTCAAATATTTATCATTTCTTGTGGTGAGAACATTTAAAATCCTCTCTTTTCACTATTTTGAAATGCACAATAGATTATTATTAACTATAGTCACCCTACTGTGCAATCAAACACTAGAACTATTCCTCCTATCTGACTGTAACTTTGTATCTGTTAACCAACGTCTTTCCTTTCCCCATCCATCCTTCCCCACGCTGTCCCCCCAACACACTCAGCCTCTGCCAATCACCATTCTACTCCCTACTTCTGAGTTCATATCTTTTAGATTCCACATGCAAATGAAATCACATGGTGTTTGTCTCTCTGTGCCTGGCTTATTATGCTTAACATAATGACCTCATTTTGTATCCTCATTTGCAGGATACAAGATGTTGTTGCAAACGACAGAATTTCTGGCTTTTTAAAACTGGATGATATATTCCATTGTGTATCTCTACCATATTTTTCAAAATTTATTCATCCACTGATTTTTTAATCCATTCATCCAATTTAATCCAGTTAGGTTGTTTCCATATCTTGGCTATTGTAAATAATGCTGAAATGAACATAAGAGTGTAGACATCCTGAAAATGCCACCAAAAACTGTTAGAACTCATAAATTTAGTAAAGTTGCAGGATACAAAATCAATACACAAAAATCTGCAGTGTTTCTATACACTAACAACAAACTGTCTCAAAAAGAAATTAAGAAAAAAAATCCCATTTACAATAAAATCAAAAAATACTTAGAAGTAAATTTAATCAAGAAATTGAAATATCTGCATACTGAAAGCTATGAAACATTGATGAAAGAAATTAAAGATGACACAAATAAATGGAAATATATATCATGTTCATGGATTGGAAGAATATTGTTAAAATATCCATACTATCCAAAGCAATCTATAGAGTCAATGTAATCTCTAACAAAATTCCCATGTCATTTTTCACAGAAACAGAAAAAATAATCCTGAAATATATATGTAACTGTGAAGATTGTAAATAGCCCAACAATCTTAACCAAAAAGAGTAAAGTTATATGCATCACACTATTGAATTTCAAAATATATTACAAAACTACAGTAATCAAAACAGTCTGTTTCTGGCTGAAACTGAAGATCTACATACAGAAGAAAGAAAATAGATCCTTATCTTAGCTCTTATACAAGAATTAATTCAAAATTAATTAAAGACTTAAACATGAGACCTAAAGCTAAAGTAAAGTAAACCTGGGAAAAGCTCCATGACATTGGTCTGGACAGAGATTTCTTCGATATAATCCTAAAAGCACAAGCAATAAAAGGAAAAATAAACAAATGGGATTACATGAAACCAAAAAGCTTCTGCATAGTAAAGAAAACAATCAGTAGAGTGAAGAAACAACCCATGGATTGAGGGAAAAAGTATTTTCAAAACATACTTTGGCTAAGGGCTAATATCCAAAATATATGAGGAACTCACTACTCAATAACAACAACAACAACTAAATCTATTTAAAAATTGGAGGAGAGAAAGAATCTCAAAGATGAGTTTTCTGAGTTGATTCTGGAGTTTCTGGAGTTAGTCCTCTGATTTGATTAGATATAAAGGCGCTCATGATTCTGTTTTCAGTAGTAAGGAGAACACTAACAGTACATAGTGTGATGTGGCAACAGAAATACACAAAACATCACCACTAGACACTCCTAATTGAATACTTGTAAGAGGCAAAATTCCAGGTGACTATATTTGATACCTTAGGACATTTTTTTTGTCAAACTGACAAGTATAATGAGATTGACTGATAGCTTCTAATTGCACTGAACAAAGTGGGAAAAGACAAGGATGAGCTCAGAGATTCTAATTTCCAGATCTAGCACTGTATAAATGACCTGGAGGTTTCTATGTCTTCCCTGAAACAGACCCTATTTCCTGAAGCCGCAGAGCTGAGATTGCTGAAAACCACACCTAGTATCTCATCTGGTGAGTGGCTGAATTATAATGCAAATTTATCAACTTCTCAAGGTAGGTGCTATTAAAATGACGGTATTAACTGCAAATAAATGGGACCCTGAGAGCTGAAATAAGACATACTGCTGATGATGGTATTATACATTAGTACAGTCATTTTGAATTCTTAACATTAGGTCCCTAAATTCTGACAAGCCTTTTTTGCCAGTAGAAGCAGTCACTCAACCCCTGTCTGAGGAGACAAACCCTACATTGCCTGAGAAACCTGTTATGGCTCCCCTGAGATAGGTGCCTTACAAGATAATTCTGAGTCTCCCAGGACCCCTCTTCTTGCATTCATCTTTGGTTCCAGACTTTAGTCCAGTCCTAAAAGACTAGATTTTAGGACTAGACTCAAGTCCTAAAAGAGAGGTGCAGAGTGCGCCCACGAGAAGGTGTACCACACTTCACTTCATTTTGTAGCTCTAACCCTTTGTTTCGTTGGTTGACCAAAACATGGACCAAAAGCTGGCTTGCATTAAATAAAGTAAAAAAGGCAGACTTGCCCTGGTGTACTGTAGAGGAAAGAAGTTAAAGGCTTAAGAGATTGAAATGTTAGGGCGGATTTATTATTTAAGACCTGCTCACCCATGCTGAGAGGGTCCAGAGGACATACTTTTCACCCAGATTGTGAAATAAATTTATAAGGGGAACTCTAGCATCTTCAAAGAGCTCTGTGGTTTTTCTTGCCTGTAGGGTAGAAATTACAGTGGAAACTAGTGCCATAGAATTGGGAAACCCAGATGCAATGAAATTAATTGGATCCCAGGGTAGCAGGGGTCAAGTGGTGACACTTAATAACCAAAGGCAAGGTGGGTGTGGTTGCCATAATGGACAGCAAAATCACAGCAATCATCAGAATAGTCGGACTCTCAGAGACCTATGGCATTTGCTAAATGATCATGGTGTTCTTAGAAGTGAAAAGATGAGCAGACTATTACATTCTTATGGGATTTGTACAAGCAAGAGAGTTCTAGGTCAAGTGAACTAAAATCTAACTTGAATCACACAAACACAGAGTCATGACCCCTTAATCAATTCCCAGAATTGTGCCAGTTTACAGACCCAGGACCCCTTTAATGAACGGGAGGCTGGGTCTCTTGAGGAAGGACTCTGCTACACTTCCAGAAATGTATACTGTTAATATTTCCCCAGTCTTTTGCAAATAGATTACAGCCTTTTACCAAGGTCATCGTCACTGGGGAAAAAGAAATAACCATAGTTTAGGGAAGAATAGTGGACACTGGCTCCCTACTGATGCTGATTTCAAGAGAGCAAAAACATTACTGTGGTCCACCAGTTAGAGTAGGGACTTGTGGAGGTCAGGTGATTAATGAAGTTTTAGCTCAGGTTCATCTCACAGTGGGCCTTGTGGGCCTTTGAGCCCATCCTGTGGTTATTTCCTGAATTTCGGAACGTGTGATTAGAATAGACATGTTCAGCAACTAGCAGTCCCCATTTCGACTCCATGACCTATGCAGTGAGGTCTATTATGGTAAGTAAGGCCAAGCAGAAGCCATTAGAACTGCCTCCACCTAGGAAAATAGTAATGAAATAGCAATACTGCATTCCTGATGGGATTTCAGAGATTAGTGCCACCGTCAAGGACTTGAAGGATGCAGAGGTGGCACATTCAACTCACTCATCTGGCCTGTGTAGAAGAAAAATGGATCTTGGAAAATTAAAGTACATTACTGTAAACTTAACCAAGTAATAACCCCAATTGAAACCACTTTACCAGATGTGGTTTCATTGCTTGTGCAAATTAACACATCCTCTGGCACCTGGCATGCAGTTATTGATCTTGTCAATGCTTTTTTCTACCCCTGTTAATAAAAACCACCAGAAGCAGTTTGCTTTCAACAGGCAAGTCCAGTAATATACATTCACTATCCTACCTCAGTGGTATATCAACCCTCCAGCCCTATGTCAGTATCTAGTTTGTGGGAATGTTGGTCACCTCTTTGTTCCACAAGTTATCAAACTGGTCTATTACATGGATGACATTCTGCTGACTGGACCTAGTGAGAAAGAAGTAGCAACTACTCTACACTAAGACATGAAGACATGAACATAGAGAGTAAAACACGGAAACATAACAATGAAGTCAAGACTGCTATCTGGCCACTTCATACTCCTCATGTGTCTGAATCAACAGGCAATATATGGAGTTACTATACTGGCTGGATGATTGGCACTGGTTACACAGTGGATGTTGGACTGATTCTCCACAATGGAGATAAGGAATAATATGTCTAGAATACAGCAGATACCTTAGGTTGTCTGTTAGTACTACCATGCCGTGTGTTTAACACTAATGAAAAACTACAACAACCCAATTCAGGCAGGACTACTAATAGCCTAGATCCTTCTAGAATAAAAATCTGAGTCACCCCACCAGCTTAAGAACCACAGCCAGCTGAGGCACTTGTAGAGGGAAAATGGAATATGTAATGATCAGTGGAAAAAGATAGCTATAAATACTAACTATGACTATGTGACCAGTTGCAGAAATAAAGACTATTTTTTATGAGAATTTCTACCTCATTTTTTATGAACGTGTGTATATATAATCTTTTTCTTCTCTATCTTATCCCTTATCAGATTTCAGTATTGTTAATTTTGCAATGTAGCATTTAAGTTACAGGATATCAGGGAGAAAAGGGAACACTACCCAAAGACTTTGTAATAAACAGCCTTTCCCCAAAGAAAACTCCAGGCTCAGATAACATCAATGGTGAATTTTGTCAAATACTTTAAAAAGCAGCAATGTCAATCTGGCACAAGCTCTTTCATATAATAGAAGAGGAGGACAAAAAGGAGTAGCGAGTCCTACTTGCAAGAGGAGAATAAGGATAAGTTTCATATGAGACGCAATGCTTGAGAAGTCCGAAAAGATGTGCACGTGTTTGTCAAGTACTGAGTTTACATTTCTTTCCTACAGCTTCTACATCCTTGTCCCATTTCTGTCCCTTTTACACATGCAGATCACATGTAGCTTAACTAGCACAGAATGGCCTTTGAAATACTCAAAAGAGTGCCTTTGTCACACAACTACCTCCTCTGATTTCCAGGTCCTCTCTATTTCTGGCACGTTCATCTTGAAAACTCGCACTTTGTCGATATCCCTCTGGAGGCAACATGGCAGAGTGGATAGAAACCCTCAGGCCCTGATAGCAGGAAGATGTGGGCTGAGATTCTCTGCTACTATTGTGACTTTCAGCAGGTCGTTCAATTTGCCAGTGACAATTTTCACATTTTCTAAATCAAAATGATAACACTACCCACCTCTAGAACTGTTGGAGAATGCACTTGAATTTATTCACCAGTTCCTAGGCTAAATACATGTTTATGTTCTTTTTCTCATTATATAAAATCCTGAAACTGAACGTAGCTCTCCTAAGAAAGAGGAGCCAAGAACCATCCTCCCTTTATCTAATATACAGTGAAAGTGTGGTTTTTAAAAGTAATATTCCTATTAAGGAAATCCCTATTTCACCAATTTTTAGCAATCACAGTACTCTGCTGATTTATGTTAAGTTTATGGCTGATACAAATACTAAGAGCTTTTCTTTGCATGCCTGTGATGCCAACGCATGTTTCTACCCTGTACTAGAATCTCTATTTTGTTTCGTTTCCTGATTTAGAAATATTAATTTAATATATGCATATGGAAATTATTTCCAATGTGCAACAGGGAATTCAGTGAAAATGAAGATGCCCTTCTACCACTGAATCAAGAGTTTCCCTGTTTCTTTCTCTAACATTGATCATCATTACTAACTTCTTGATATTCTACCAGCGACGGTATCTGTCTCTCCCAAAGCCTTCCCTAAATAAAAAACTCTACTATCTTTATAAAATCCAACTTACCATATTTATCTTTCATTGACTGGCTTTTGGTATTTTATCTAAAAGCTTATCACCATATCCAAGGTTATTTTATTTTCTTGTACGATCCCTTGGAGTTTTATAGTTTTGCATTTTACATTTAGGTCTGTGATTAACATTGAGTTCATTTTTGTGTAAAATGTAAGGTCTGTGGCTAAATTATTTTCTTTTTTTTTCCTTTTCCTTTTTTTTTTTTTTTGCACATGGGTGTGTCCTCCAATATTTCTAGCACTGTCTGTGCTGAAAGCTTGTCAATTCTCCATTGAATTGTCGTTGTTGCTTTTTCAAAGGTCAATTGACTCTATCTGTGTGAGACTATTTCAGAACATCTATGTGTCTATTCTTTTGCCAGTGCTGCACTGTCTTCATCGCCGTAGTTTTATAGGAAGCCTTGAAGTCAAATAGTGTGAGTCTTCCAGCTTCATTTTCCTTCTTTAGTGTTGTGTTGGCTATTCCAGATTTTTTGCCTATAGAATCAGTTTGTTGATATCTAAATTGGCTTGCTGATATTTTTATTGGAATTATATTAAATCTAGATCAAGTTGGAAAGGATTGACGTCTTAACAACATTGAGTGTTCCAGTTCATGAGTATGGAGTATCTCTCTGTTTAGATCTTGAATTTCTTTCATCAGAGTGTTGTAGTTATTCACATAAAAATACTGTATATATTTTGTTAGATTTAAACTTAAATATTATATTTTGGGGTACTATTGTAAATGCTATTTTTTAAAATTTCGAAATCCCATTGCTTGTTGATGGTGTGTAGCAAAGCAATTTACTTTTGCTTATTAACCTTGTATCCTGCAATCTTGTAATCAGTTATTAGTTCTAGGAGTTTTGTTGTCAATGACAATCATGTCATCTGTAAACAAAAATAGTTTTATTTTATTTTCCTAATTGGCATAGCTTTTATTTTGTTTTCTTGTATAATTGTACTAGCTTAATTGCACTAGCTAGGACATCCAGTATTATGTTGAATAGAAGTGGTGAGAGGGCATCTTGGCCTTTTTATCAGTCTTAGGGGAAAAGCATACAGTTTATAGGTAGATATTTTTTTTCTTCCAGCACTAAATATTTACCCAACTCTGTTGTCTGCATGGTTTCTGATAAGAAGTCCAAAGCAATTCTTACCTTTGTTCCTTTATAAGTTAGGTGTTTTGTTTTATTTTGAACTGCTGTGTTCTTTCTAGATTTTCTCTGTGTATTTGGGTTGCTTCAAATTGGACATTATATGTGTACTTGTAGAATTTGTGGGTATTTATTCTGCTTGGTTTTTCTGAGATTTCTGATTCTGTGGCTTTAAGTCTGTCATTAGTTTTGGAAAGCTTTTGGCCATATTACTTCAAATTTTTATTCCACTTTATTCTGTCTTCCCTCCTCTTCTGGCATTCTGCATAAGTTATTCCTGTTAAAACTTTCCCAAAGTTCTTATACATTCTATTATGCTTTTATTCTATTTCCTCATTGCATTTTCACTTAGGAAACGTTTGCTGACATATCTTCAACCTCAGATCCTTTCCTTGGCTTTGTCCAGTCTGCTGCTGAGATTATCAAAGGCGTTCTTCATTTATGTTACAGTGTTTTATTTTTAGCATTTTTCATTGATTCTTTTAGAGTTTCCATCTCTATGCTTACATTATCCATCTGTTCTTGCATGTTGTCTACTTTTCCCATTAGAACTCTTAACATATTAATCAAAATTAATGTAAATTTCCCATCTGGTAATTCCAAAATCTGTGTCTTTTTTCAGTCTAGTTCTGATGCTTACTTTCTCTTTAGACTCTTTTTTTCTTGCCTTGTAGCAGGTTTTAAAATTTTATTTAAAACCTGAACACAGGTAACAGGAACTGAGGTAGAGAGACCTTTAGCATAATATTTTATGTCAGTGTGGCTAGGAGTGGGATTTTCCTAATATTTCTTTATCTGCTAGCAACTTCAAGTTTCTCTAATGTCTTTGTTTCTGTATCTTCCTTTGCTTTTGGGCTTCCCTGAGAACACCTACTTAAATAGAAGTTGTGTCTTACAGTTCTGTCAATTGTAGCCCACTGTTATTCCACTGGAACAAAGCTGTGGTAGGGTGTTTTTGCTTGGATAGCAAGTCTTTGTTATGGAGAACACTATAGGTGTATTTCAAAATGATTAATTTCCTACCCTTGTAAGAGTCACGAGGGAATTTTTCTTGGATATTCCCACATATTCATCAAATTTGCCATTTAAGTGTTCCTACTGGTTCATATTTCCTGCAGGTTCCACTCCAAGTAAGCAGATGTGCACTGTGACTCTTTGTATTTGCCTGTCTCTCCTGATTTCAGGGAGGTGGTTTGCTCTGTGACCTCAATTCTTTGGTGATTGATTTTTAGTTTTTCAGTTTTTTTGCTGTCAAAAACAAATGAGAGGAATGACTCCCAATATATGTATATGCCAGAGCTGAAACTAGAAGTCCCAGTGACCTTTTCTAAGTTCATTTTAATTGAAATAATTGCAGATTCACTTGCGGTTGTAAGAAATATGAGATAGCTTGTACAATTTTCCCAGTTTGCCTTAATGGTAACTGTGCAAAACTATAGAATAATTTCAAAACCTGGATTTTGACATTGATAAAATCCACCAATCTTTTTTAATTTTTCACAATTTTACTTGTACTCATTTTTCTGTGTGTGTGAATGTATGTGCTTGCATGTTTTAGTTCTATACATTGTTTTCTTCCATCAACTGTATCTTACTTATCTTTTACTGGACTTTATAATTTATTTTATTTTATTAACTTTTAGTTCAGGGATACATATGTAGGTTTCTTATGTAGATAAATTGCATGTCATGGGGGTTTGGAGCACAGAGTATTTTGTCACCCAGGTAATAAGCATAGCACTCAATAAGTAGTTTTTCAGTCCTTTCCCTTCTCCTACCCTCCACCCTCAAGTTGGCCCTGGGATCTGTTGTTTCCTTCTTTGTGCCCATGTGTACTCAACATTTTGCTCCCACTGATAAGTAACAACATACAATATTTGATTTTCTGTTTCTGTGATAGTTTGCTTAAGTTAATAGCCTCCAGCTCCATCCACGTGGCTGCAAAGGATGTGATCTCATTTCTTTTTATAAATGTGTAGTATTCCATCATGTATACGTACCATTTTCTTTATCCAGACTACTGTTGATGGGCATTTTCATTGATTTAATGTCTTTACTATTGTGAGTGGCACTGCAATGAATATATGCATGCATGTGTCTTTATGGCAGAATAATTTATATTCCTTTGGGTATATATCCAATAATGGGATTGCTAGGTCAAATAGTAATTCTAAGTTCTTTGAAAAATCTCCAATCGTATCTCATGGTGGTTTTGATTTGCATATCTCTAATGGTTAGTGATGTTGAGCATCTTCTCATATGCTTGTTGGCTGTATATATGTCTTCTTTCAAAATGCATCTTTTTATGTTCTTTGCCCAATTTTTACTGGGGTTGTTTTTTGCTTGTTAATTTGTTTACATTCTTTATAGATTCCAGATTTTAGAACTTTGTCAGATACGAAGTTTGCAAATATTTCCCCCCATTCTGTTGGTTTTCTGTTTACTCTGTTGACCATTTCTTTTTCTGTACAGAAGCTCTTTAGTTTAATTAGGTCCAATTTGTTAATTTTTGGTTTTGTTGCAATTGATTGTGGCATCTTCATCATAAAATTTTTGCCAGGACCTATGTCTAGAATGGTATTTTCTATTATCTTCTAGGATATTTATAGTTTCAGGTTTTACATTTCTGTCTTTGATTCATCCTTTTTGGTTTTAATTGATATTTATTTGTTGTAGTGTTTCATCCCTCACTGCTGTCTCACCCTTTCCCTTGAGTTCCCAAAGCCCATTATATCATTCTTATGTCTTTGTGTCCTCATAGCTTAGCTCCCACTTACAAGTGAGAACATGACAATGTTTCGTTTTCTATTCCTCAGTTACTTCACTTAGGATAATGGTCTCCAATGCCATCCAGGTTGCTGCAAATGCCATTATTTCATTCCTTTTATGGCTAGGTAGTATTCCATGGTATATATAGACCACATTTTCTTTATCCACTCATTGATTGATGGGCATTTGTGCTGGTTCCATATTTGTGCAATTGTGAATTGTGCAGCTACAAACGTGTGTACAAGTATCTTTTCCATAGAATGATTTCTTTTTCTTTGGATAGATACCCAGCAATCCAGTTGGATTGCTGGATCAAATGGTAGATCTACTTTAAGTTCTTTAAGGAACCTCCACATAGTTTTCCATAGTGGTTGTACTAGTTTACAGTCCCACCAAGAGTGTAAAAATGTTCCCTTTTCACCACATCCATGCCAATATCTATTATTTTTTTATTTTTTTGATTATGGCCATTCTTATAGGAGTAAAGTGGTATCACGTTGTGGTTTTGATTTGCATTTTCCTGATAATTAGTGATGTTGAGCCTTTTTTCATAAGTTTGTTGGCCATGTGTATATCTTCTTTTCAGAATTGTCCTTAGCCCACTTTTTGATGGGATCATTTAGTTTTATCTCATTG
Source organism: Papio anubis (assembly GCF_008728515.1). Taxonomy (NCBI): domain Eukaryota; kingdom Metazoa; phylum Chordata; class Mammalia; order Primates; family Cercopithecidae; genus Papio; species Papio anubis. The sequence goes on along the minus strand of NC_044985.1, from coordinate 725,334 downwards.
ATTTGTTTGATTTCCTTGTAGATTCTGGATATTAGTCCTTTGTCAAAAGTACAGATTGTGAAGATTTTCTTACACTCTGTAAGTTGTCTGTATACTTTGCTGATTATTTTTTTTTCTTGCCATGCAGAAGCTTTTTAGTTTAATTAAGTCTCAACTATCTCTGCTTTTGTTTTGTTTGCTTTTGGGTTCTTAGTCATGAAGCTTTGCCTAAACAAATGTCCAGAAGGGTTTTTCCAATGTTATCTTCTAGAATTTTTATAGTTTCAGGTCTTCATTTTAAGTATTTGATCAATCTTGAGTTGATTTTTGTATAAGGTGAGAAATGGGGATCCAGTTTCATTCTCCTACATGTGGCTAGCCAATTATCCCAGCACCATTTGTTGAATAGGGTGTCTTTTCCCCACTTTATGTTTTTGTTTGTTTTATCTATGATCAGTCTATTGTATTTGGCTTTATTTCTGGGTTCTATGATCAGTTGATTGTATCTGGCTTTATTTCTGGATTCTCTAGTCCATTGGTCTGTGTGCCTGTTTGTTTGTTTGTTTCTTGTATGCCTGTTTTTATACCAGAACCATGCTGTTTTGGTAACTATGGCTTCATAGTATAGTTTAAAGTCAGGTAATGTAATGCCTCCAGATTTGTTCTTTTTGCTTTGTCTTGCTTTGGCTATGTGGGGCTCCTTTTTGGTCCTATATGAACTTTAGAATTGCTTTTTCTAGTCCTGTGAAGAATGATGTTGTATTTTGATGGGAATTTCATTGAATTTGTAGGTTGCTTTTGGCAATATGATCATTTTTACAATATCAATTCTATCCCTCCATGAACATCGGATATGTTTCCATTTGTTTGTGTTGTCTATGACTGCTTTCAGCAGTGTTTAGTAGTTTTCCTTGTAGAGGTCCTTCACTTGCTTGGTTAAGTATAATTTCTAATTATTATTATTTTTTTTTTGCAGCTATTGTAAAATGAATTGACTTCTTAATCTGATTTTCAGCTTGGTCGCTGTTGGGGTATAGCAGGGCTACTAATTTGTGTACATTAATTTTGTATCTTGAAACTTTGCTGAATCATTTACCAATTCTAGAAACTTTTTGAATGAGTCTTTAGGGTTTTCTAGGTATACGATCATGTCATTAGCAAACAACTACAGTTTGACTTCCTCTTTACTAATTTGGATGGCCTTTATTTCTTCTTGTCTGATTGCTCTGGCTAGGACATTCAGTACTATGTTGAATAGAAGTGGTGAAAGAGGGCATCCTTGTCTTGTTCCAGTTCTCAGAAATGACTTCAAATTTTCCCCATTCAGTATAATGTTGACTGTGGGTTTATCACAGATGGCTTTTAGTACCTTAAGTTATGTTCCTTCTATGCTGATTTTGCTGAGGGTTTTAATCATAAAGCAGTGCTAAATTCTGTCATTTTTGTTTTCAATTCTGTTTATGTGGTGTATCACATTTGTTGACTTGCAGATGTTAAACCATCCCTACATCCCTGGTGTATTAGTCCATTCTCACACTGCTATAGAGAGCTGTGTGAGACAGGGTAATTAATAAAGGAAAGAGGTTTATTTGACTCACAATTTCGCAAGGCTGGGGAGATATCAGGAAACGTACAGTTTTGGCAGAAGGGGAAACATACATGTTCTTATACACACGGTGGCAGAAGAGAGAAGTGCAGAATGAATGGTGGGGAAGTTACTTATAAAACCATAAGATCTCATGAGAACTCACTCACTGTCACAAGAGCAGCAGGGGTAAATAGCCCCCATGATTCAATTACCTCCACCTGGTCCAACCCTTGACACATAGAAATTATTACAATTAAAGGTTGGATTGTGTTAGCTTGTATTTTGTTGAGAATTTTTGCATCTATGTTCATTGGGATATTAGTCTGTAGTTTTCTTTTTTGTTGTGTTATTTCCTGTTTTGGTATTAGGGTGATACTGGCTTCATACAATGATTTAGGGAGGATTCCTTCCTTCTCTATGTTTTGGAATAGTGTCAATAGGATTGGTTCCAATTCTTCTTTGAATGTCTGATAGAATTCAGCTGTGAATCTGCCCAGTCCCAGACATTTTTTTGTTGGTAACCTTTAAATTATCAAGTCAGTCTCACTTCTTCTTATTGGTCTGTTCAGAGTTTCTGTTTCTTCTTCTCCTAGGTGGGTTGTGTAGTTCTAGGAACTTACCCATATCCTCAAGGTTTTCTAGTTTCCATGTGTAAAAGTGTTCATAATAGCCTTGAATTATCCTTTGTATTTCTGTGGTATCAGTTGTAATACCTCCCGTTTTATTTCTAATTGAGCTTATTTGGATCTTTTGACTCCTTTTCTTAGTTAATTTCACTAATGGTCTATCAATTTTATTAATTTTATTTATATTTTTGAAGAATCAGCTTTTTCTTTAAATTTCATTAAGTTCTTCTCAGATCTTTGTTATTTCTTTTCTTCTGCTGGGTTTAGGTTTGGTTTGTTCTTGTTTCTCTAGCTGCTTGAGGTGTGACCTTAGATTGTCTATTTGTGTTTTTTCAGACATTTTGATGTAGACATTGAATGCTATGAACTTTTCTCTTAGCACCGCCTTTGCTGTATCCCAGAGGTTTTGATAGATTGAGTCAATATTATCATTCAGTTCAAAAAATTTTTTAATTTCCACTTTTATTTCATTGTTGGCCAAATCATTCAGGAGCAGGTTATTCCATTTCCATGTATCTACACGGTTTTGAGCATTCTTTTTGGAGTTGATTTCCAATTTTATTTCACTGTGGTCTGAAATAGTACTTGATACAATTTTGATTTTCTTGAATTTGTTGAGACTTGTTTTGTGTTCTATCATATGGTCTATCTTGGAGAATGTTCCAGGTGCTGATATATTGAATGTATAGTCTGCAGTTGTTGGGTAGAATGTTCTGTAAGTATCTGTTAAGTCCATTTGTTCTAAAGTATGGTTTAAGTCCATTGTTTGTTTGTTTGACTTTCTGTCTCAATGACCTGTCTAGTGCTATCAGTGAAGTATTGAAATCCCCCACTATTACTGTGTTGCTGCCTGTTTCATTTCTTAGATCTAGTAGTAACTGTTTCATAAATTTAAAAGCTCCAGTGTAAGGTGCATATATATTTAGGATTGTGATATTTTCCTATTGGACAAGGCTTTTTATTATTATATAATGTCCCTCTTTGTCTTTTTAAACTGCTGTTGCTTTAAAGTTTGTTTTGTCTGATATAAGGATAGCTACTCCTGCTCACTTTTGGTATCCATTTGCATGGAATAGCTTTTTATATCCTTTTACCTTAAGTTTATGTAACTCCTTATGTGTCATGGGAGGAGTTGCACAAACTTAAGGTAAAGGGATAGAAAAAGCTATTCCATACACTTGTACAGCACTTGTTGGTGAATTATTATCCATTCTGCTTCTCTGTACCTTTTAAGTGGAGCATTTAGGCCATTTACATTCAAAGTTAGTATTGAGATGTGAGGTATTATTCTATTCACCATGCTATTTGTTTCCTGAATACTTTTTCTTTTTTCACTGTGTTGTTGTTGTACAGGTTCTGTGACATTTTTGTTTTAAAGAGATTCTATTTTGATGTATCTTGAGGATTTATTTTAAGATTTACAACTCCTTTTAGCAGTTCTTGTGGTTCTGGCTTGGTAGTGGAGAATTCTCTCAGCCCTTGTTTGTCTGAAAAAGACTGTGTCTTTCCTTCATTTTGAATCTAACTTTCACTGAATACAATATTCTTGGTTGATAATTGTCTTTGCTTAAGGAGGCTAACAATAGGACCCTAATTTTTTCTAGCTTGTAGGGGTTCCATTGAGAAATCTGCTGTCAATCTGATAGGTTTTCCTTTATATGTTACCTGCTGCTTTTGCCTCACAGCTCTTGAGATTATTTCCTTTGTCTTGACTTTAGATAACCTGATGACTATGTGCCTAGGTGATGATCTTTTTGCAATGAATTTCCCAGGTGTCCTTTAAGTTTCTTGTATTTGGATGTCTAGATCTCCAGTAAGGCTGGGGATGTTTTCCTTGATCATTTCCTCAAATATGTTTTCCATACTTTTAGATTTCTCTTCTTCCTGAGGAACACCAATTATTCTTAGGTTTGGCCATTAAACAATCCCAAACTTCTTGAAGGCTTTGTTCGTTTTTTTGTTTGTTTCTTTGTTGTTGTTGTTTTTTAATTTGACATGGAGTCTCACTCTGTTGCCCAGACTGGAGTACAGTGGCACCATCTTGGCTCACTGAAACCTCCGCCTCCTAGGTTCAAGAGATTCTCCTGCCTCAGCTTCCTGACTAGCTGAGATTACAGATGCATGCCACCATGCTCAGCTAATTTTTCTGTACTTTAGTAGAGACGAGGTTTCACCATGTTGGCCAGGCTAGTCTCGAACTCCTGACCTCAAGTGATCCACCCACCTCAGCCTCCCAAAATGCTAGGATTACAGGCATGAGCCACCGCACCTAGCCCATTTTTTTATTTCTTTAATTTTTATTTTTCGTCTTTGTTAAATTAGGTTAATTTGAAAGCCTTGTCTTCAAGCACTGAAGTTCTTTCTTCTACTTGTTCAATTCTATTACTGAGACTTCTCAGTGCACTTTACAATGGTCTAAGTGTGTCCTTCATTTCCAGAAGTTGTGATTGTGTTTTGTTTATGCTATCTATTTCACTGAAGATTTGTCCATTCATATCTTGTATCATTCTTTCGATTTCTTTAAGGTGAACTTTACCCTTTCTCTGGTGTCTCCTTGATCGGCTTAACAGCCGACCTTCTCAATTCTTTTCCTGGCAATTCAGAGATTTAATCTTGGTTTCAATTCATTGCTGGTGAGCTACTGTGATCTCTTGGGGATGTAAAAGAAATTTGTTTTGTCATATTACCAGAATTGTTTTCCTGGGTCCTTCTCATTTGGGTAGATTATGTCAGAAGAAGATCTGGGATTCAAGGGCTGCTGTTAAAATTCTTTTGTTCCTCGGGGTGCTCCCTTGATGTGGTGCTCTCCCCTTTCCCCTATGGATGGGGTTTCCTGAGAGCCAAGTTGCAGTGATTGTTATTTCTCTTCTGGATCTAGCTACCCAGTGGAGCTACTGGGCTCTGGGCTGGTACTGGGAAGTGTCTGAAGAGTCCTGTGATGTGATTCATCTTCAGGTCTCTCAGCCATAGATACCAACACCTACTCTGATGGAGGTAGCAGGGGAGTGAAGTGGACATTGTGAGGGTCCTTTATGGTATTTTTCTTAAGTGTGCTGTTTTTCTGTTGGTTGGCCTCCAGCCAGGGGGTGGCACTTTCAAGAACACATCAGCTGTGGTAGTATAGAGAGGTAGTAGGGGAGTTAAGTGGACTCTGCGAGGGTTTTTGTTTTTTTTTTAAGACACAGTCTCACTCTGTTGTCCAGACTGGAGTGCAGTGGCACAATCTCGGCTCACTGCAACCTTCCTTTCCCGGTTCAAGCAATTCTCCTGCCTCAGCTGGGACCTCCTCCCAAGTAGCTGAGACTACAGGCATACACCACCATGCCTGGCTTTAGTAGAGACAGGGTTTTGCCATTTTGGCCAGGCTGGTCTCTCTCGAACTCCTGACCTCAAGTGATCTGCCGGCCTCGGGCTCCCAAAGTGCTGGGATTACAGGTGTGAGCTACCATGCCCAGCCTGTATTTTTGTTAAATGCACTGGTTTTGTGTGGGTTGGCCTCTGGCCAGAAGGTGGCACTTTCAAGAGCACATCAGCTGCAGTGGTATAGGGAGGATCAGATGGTAGGTGGGGCTATAGCACTTCCAAGAGACAACATCTTTTGTCTTCAACTACCTGGGCAGGTAGAGAAAGACCATCAGGTGGGGGCAAGGTTAGGCATGTCTGAGCTCAGACTGTCCTTGGGTAGGGCTTGCTGTGGCTGCTATGGGGGATGGGGTGTGGTTCCCATGCCAACAGAGTTATGTTCCTGGGGGATTATGGCTGTTTCTGTTGCATGACACAGGTTGCCAAGGAAGGAGGGCAAAGCCACAATCCTCACTCAGCTCCTAAGAAGCCCACAGTCCAAAGGGCCAGTCTCACTGCTACCGTGTCCCCCCAGCAGCACCAAGTTTATTTCCAGGCAACTGGTGAGCAGGGCTGAGAACTTGCCTCGGGCTGCAAGCCTGCCAGCTGAGAAAGCAAGCGGACTCACAGTTCCTTAGCTGTCCCACAGAACCTCCAGTGGCAATTCAACTCTTTCAAAGGGTCTGTGGATTCCCTTGGCTTTCCTGATATGTTCCTGTGGTAGTTCTTGGAGCAAAAGTTCACAATGGGGGTCTCCAAAGACTGCTCTCTCTGTCCGAGCGGGAGCTGCAAGTTAGTCCCACCTCATGTTTACCATTTTCCCCCCTCTGAAAGGCTCAAGTCTTCAATTCATCTTGAGTTGATTTTTGTATATGATGTAAGGAACAGGTCCAGTTTCAATCTTCTACACGTGGCTAACCAGTTATCCCAGTACCATTTGTTGAACAGGAAGTCTTTTCCCCATTGCTTATTTTTGTTGAATTTTTTGGAGATCAGATGTTTGTAGGTAGATGACATTATGTCTGGTCTCTCTATTCGATTTCATTGGTCTATGTATTTGTTTTTGTACCAGTACCATGCTGTTTTGGTTACTGTAGACTTGTAGTATAGTTTGAAGTCAGGGAACGTAATGCCACCAGCTTTGTTCTTTTTGCTTAGGATTGCTTTGCTATTTGGGTTCTTCTTTGGTTCTATATACACTTTTATTTATTTATTTATTTTTATTATACTTTAAGTTCTAGGGTACATGTGCACAATGTGCAGGTTTGTTACATATGTATACATGTGCCATGTTGGTGTGCTGCACACATTAACTCGTTGTTTACATTAGGTACATCTCCTAAAGCTATCCCTCCCCCGTCCCCCCACCCCACAACAGGCCCTGGTGTGTGATGTTCCCCTTCCTGTGTCCAAGTGATCTCATTGTTCAATTCCCACCTATGAGGGAGAACATGTGGTGCTCGGTTTTCTGTTCTTGCAATAGTTTGGGTTCTTCTATGGTTCCATATACATTTTTATTTATTTATTTATTTTTATTATACTTTATGTTCTAGGTACATGTGCACAACGTGCAGGTTTGTTACATATGTATACATGTGCCATGTTGGTGTGCTGCACCCATTAACTCGTCATTTACATTAGGTACATCTCCTAATGCTATCCCTCCTCCCTCCCCCGACCCCACAATAGGCCCTGGTGTGTGATGTTCCCCTTCCTGTGTCCAAGTGATCTCATTGTTCAATTTCCACCTATGAGTGAGAACATGCAGTGTTTGGTTTTTTGTTCTTACGATAGTTTGCTGAGAATGATGGTTTCCAGCTGCATCCATGTCCCTAAAAAGGAAATGAACTCATCTTTTTTTTATGGCTGCATAGTATTCCATGGTATATATGTGCCACATTTTCTTAATCCAGTCTATCATTGATGGATATTTGGGTTGGTTCCAAGTCTTTGCTATTGTGAGTAGTGCTGCAATAAACATACGTGTGCATGTGTCTTTATAGGAGCATGATTTATAATCCTTTGGGTATACCCCCAGTAATAGGATGGCTGGGTCAAATGGTATTTCTAGTTTTAGATCCTTGAGGAATAGCCACACTGTCTTCCACAATGGTTGAACTAGTTTACAGTCCCAACAACAGTGTAAAAGTGTTCCTATTTCTCCACATCCTCTCCAGCACCTGTTGTTTCCTGACTTTTTAATGATTGCCATTCTGACTGGTGTGAGATGGTATCTCATTGTGGTTTTGATTTGCATTTCTCTGATGGCCAGTGATGATGAGCATTTTTTCATGTGTCTGTTGGCTGCATAAATTCTGTACACATTTTTAAATAGTTTTTTTTTTTTTAATTCTGTAAAGACTGTCATTATGTCATTGGTCATTTGATAGGAATAGCGTTGAATCTATAAATTGCTTTGGGCAGTATGGCCATTTTAGTAATATTGATTCTTCCTACCCATGAGCATGGAACGTTTTTCCACTTGTTCATGTCGCCTCTAGTTTCTTTCAGCAGTGTTTTGTAATGCTTGTTGTAGAGTTCTTTCACCTCCTTGGGTAGCCATTTTCCTAGGTAGTTTTTTCTTTTTGTGACTATTGTGAATGGGATTGAGTTATTGATTTGGCTCTCATCTTGGACATTCTTGGTATATAGAAATTCTACTAATTTTTGTACATTGATTTTGCATCCATAAACTTTGCTGAAGTTGTTTATCAGATCATGGAGCTTTTGGGCAGAAACTACAGGATTTCCTAAGTATTGAATCATATAATGTGTGAAGAGAGAGAGTTTGATTTTCTCTCTTTCTATTTAGATGATTTTTATTTATTTCTCTTTCCCGATTGCACTGGCTAGGAGTTCCAATACTGTGTTAAATAGGAGTGGTGAGAGTGGGCATCCTTGTCTTCTTCAAGTTCTCAAGGGGAATGCTTCCAGCTTTGGCCTATTCAGTATGATGTTGGCTGTGGCTTTGTCATAGATGCTTCTTCTTATTTGTAGGTGTGTTCCTTCAATGTCTGGTTTGTTGAGAGTTTTTAACAGGAAGGGATGTTGAATTTTATCCAAAGCCTTTTCTGCGTCTATTAAGATGATCCTGTGGTTTTGTGTTTAGTTCTGTTTATGTGATGAATCACATTTATTGATTTGCGTATGTTGGGCCAACTTCGTAACCAAAGGATAAAGCCTACTTGATAGTGATTGATTAGCTTTTTGATGTTCTGCTGGATTCAGTTTGCTAGTATTTTGTACTAAATACACTCTTGAACCACAGTGCAATAAAAATGGAAATCAATACTAAGAAAATCGCTCAAAACCATGCAACTACATGGAATTTAAACAAGGTTTAATTCGTGCTCCTGAATAACTTTTGGGTAAAAAATGAAATTAAGACAGAAATAAAGAAATCCTTTGAAACCAATGAGAACAAAGACACAACATACCAGAATCTCTGGGGCATAGCTAAGGCAGTGTGAAGAGGGAAGTTTATAGCACTAACTAAACAACCACATCAAAAAGAAAGATCTCGAATTAGCAAATTAGCATCACACCTAGAGGAACCAGAGGAACAAGAAAAACACAACCCCACAGCTGGCATAAGACAAGAAATAACCAAAATATAAGAGCTGAACCGAAGGAAACTGAGATGCCAAAAACAATATAAAGGCAGAGCAAGATGGCAGAATAGAAGGTTCCATCGCTCATCCTCCATGCAAGGACACAAATTTAAGAACCGTCTGCACACAAAAAAAGTACCTTCCTAAAAACCCCAAATCAATTGAGCACTCACAGTACCTGATTTTAACTTCACATCTCTTAAACAGGCACTGAGGAAGCAGGAAAAAAAAAAAAAAAAAAAAAACAGGCTTGAATTGCTGATGCCACTGTTTCCCCCAAACCCCACCCTGGCAGCAGCAGCATGGTGCAGAGAGAAACTTTACGTGCTTGAGAGAGGGAGAGTGTAGCAATAATGAGACATTGCATTGAATTCAGTGCTGCCCTGTTACAGCAGGAAGTAAACCAGACCAAACTCAGCTGACATCAACCCATGGAGGGAGTATTTAAACCAGCCCTAGGCAGAGGAGAATTGCCCATCCCAGCAGTCAGAATTTGAGTTTCTACAAGTCTTACCACCTCAGACTGGAGTGCTCTGGGGCTCTAAATAAATTTGAAAGGCAGTCTAGGCCACAAGGACTGCATCCCTAGGCAAGTCCTAATGCTGAACTAGGCCCAGAGCCAGTGGACTAGGGGTTTGGAGGCACACAACTTACTGATCCACCAGCTGGGGCAGCTAAGGGAGTGCTGACATCACCCTTCCCCTAACCCCAACCTGCACATCCTGCAGCTCCAAAGAGAATCCTTCTTTCTAGTTGAGGAGAGGAGAGGGAATTGTGGGAATAATTGTGTATTGCATCTTAGATACTAGCTGAGCCTCTCAGTAGTATAGGGCACCAGTGAGATTCATTTCCAGGCCCTAGATCTTGTTCATTTCTAAACACTCCCTAAATCAGAAGGGAACCCACTGCCTTGAAGGAAGAGCCCAGTTCTGGCAACACTCATCACCTGCTAACTGAAGAGCCCTTAGGCCCTGAATAACTAGTAGTGATACCCAGGTACAACCTGCAGGGTGTTGGGTGAGTCTCTGAGATTTGCGGGCTTCAAGGGAGACTCGGCACATTGCCAGCTATAGTGACTGACTATGGAGAGAGATTCCTTTTGCTTGAGAAAAATGGAGGGAACAGTAAAGGGGACTTCGTTTTATACCATAAGTACTAGCTGTGCCACAAGGGGATAGAGCACCAAGCAGGCTGTTGGGATCCACCACTGTAGGCGTTGGCTCTTGGACAGCATTTCTGGACTTGCCCTGGGCCAGAGGGGAGCCCTAAAGGGTGAGTCCTAGTCCAGGCAGCATTCACCACAAGCCAACCAAAGAGCCATTGGACCTTAACGGAACATCAGGAGTAGCTCAGCAGTATTCCCAATGGGCTTGTGGTGGTGGGGGCCACGGGGTAAGAATCCTCTGTCTTTGGAAAGTAGAGACAAGAGTGGGAAGGACTGCATCTTGTGACTTGAGTGCCAGCTCAGCCGCAGTAAAATAGAACACCAGATAGACTTCTAAGCTTTTTGACTCTACTCCTTTTCTCCCAGATGGCAACTTTGGACCCACCTGAGGCCTCAGGGAACTTGTCACCCTGAAGATAAGGATGCAAGCCTGGCTGGCTTTGCAACCTGCTGATCGTAGAGCCTCAGGGCCTTGAGCAAACATAAGCCACAGCCAGGGAGTGGTTGTAACCATTCCTTGGGGTAAGACCCAGTGCTCTAGTGACTTCAGTTCTGATCCAGTGCAGTCCTGGTGGTGTTGGCAACAGGGTTGCTTGTGTCACATCACCCCCACCTCCTGGCGGCTTCGAACTGAAAGAGAGCTTCTGTTTGTTTGGAATGAAATAAGGGAAGAGAACAAGAGTATCTGCCTAGTAATGAAGAGAATTCTTCTGGATCTTGTCCAAGACCTTGTACCTCTATAAATCTATAAGAACTACAGTGTTAATGGTCTTGGGGGTGCCCCTGAAAGCAAATACAGATTAGATCACAACTTCTGAGTCCTTTTGAACATCTGCAAAGTCTTCCAAAAAAGGATGGGTACTGAGCTTATTAGTAATACTAATACTGAGAAAAATACAATAAATACCTAACTCTTCAATACCCAGACACCAAAGAACATCTACAGGCATCAACACCATCCAAGAAACCATGACCTCACCAAATGAACTAAATAAGCCACTAGGGACCAATCCTGAAGCCACAGAGATATGTGACCTTTCAGACAGACAATACAAAGTATCTGTTTTGAGGAAACTCAGGAAATTCAAGATAACAGGGAGAAGAAACTTAGGATTCTATCAAATAAATTTAACAAAGACATTGAAATAATTAAAAAGAAACAGAAATTCTGGAGCTGACAAATGCAATTGACATACTGAAAAATGCGTCAGAATCTTTTAATATGAGGACTGATCAAGCAGAAGAAAGACTGTGTGAGCTTAAAGATAGGCTATTTCAAAATACGTAGTCACAGGAGACACAATAAAAAAATTTTAAAAATGAAGCAAGCCTACAGGATTTAGAAAATAGCCTCAGGGGCAAATCTGAGAGTTTAAAGAAGAAGTAGAGATAAAGATAGGAATAGAAAGAATATTCAAAGGGATAATAACAGAGAACTTCCCAAACCTAGAGAAAGATATCAATATCCAAGTACAAGAAGGTTATAGAACACCAAGCAGATTTAACCCAAAAAATACTATCTGAAGACATTTCATAATCAAACTCCCAAAGGTTAAGGATAAAGAAAGAATCCTAAAAGCAGCAAGAAAAAATAAACAAATAACATACAATGCAGCTCCTCCAATACATTCGGCAGCAGACTTCTCAGTGGAAACTTTATGGGCCAGCGGAGAACAGCATGACACATTTAAAATGCTGAAGGAAATAAAAATTTTTTGCCTTAGAATAGTATATCTGGGAAAAAAAAAATCCTTCAAACATGAAGAAATAAAGACTTTCCAGGACCAACAAAAGCTGAAGGATTTCATCAACACCAGACTACAAGAAATGCTAAAGGGAGTACTTCAATCAGAAAGAAAAGGACATTTATGAGCATTAAGTAATCACATGAAGGTACAAAACTCACTAGTAATACTAAGTACACAGCAAATCAGAATATTATAACATTCTAACTGTGGTGTTACAGTATTAATAGAAAACAAAAATCTAAAAGTCCAACCAAAAAGGGGCAAAACATTTGAATAGATATTTCTTAGAAAGAAGACAAATTGCAAACAGGTATGTTAAAAGGTTCTCAACATTATTTATTACCAGGGAAATGTACATCAAAACTACAATGAGATGTTGTCTCACTCCACTTAAGATGGCTTATATCCAAAAGACAGGCAATAACAAGTGCTGGTGAGGATGCAGAGAAAAGGAAACCCTTGTATATTGTTGATGGAAATGTAAATTATTCCAACCACTAGGGAGAACAGTTTAGAGGGTCCTCAAAAAACTAAAAATAGAGCTACCACTCTACTGTATACCAATAGTGCTCCTAGGTACATTCTCAAAAGAAAGGAAATCAGTATATGGAAGAGATATCTGCACCACCATGTTTATTGAAGCACTAGTCATAACAGCCAAGACTTGGAAGCAAACTGAGTATCTATAAACAAAAGAATGGATAAAGAAAATCTGATACATGTTATGTAACAAATTATTATTCAGTACTATAATAATTATTCACAACGAATTATTCAGTACTAACAAAGAATGGTATCCTGTCACTTGCAACAACATGGATGGAACTGGAGGTTATCATATTAAGTAAAATAAGCCAGGCACACAAAGACAAATATCACATATTCTCACTTATCTGTGGGAGCTAAAAATTAAAACAATTGAACTCATGGAGATAGCAAGTAGAAGGATGATTAGCAGAGGCTAGGAAAGGTAGTCAGTGAGGTAGGGGTGGGGTAGTGAAAAGTGAGGATGGTTAATGGATGCAAAAAAGTATTTAGACAGAATAAATAAGACCTAGTATTTGCTAGCACAGCAGGGTGATTATAAAAAATAATTTAATTGTAAGTTTAAAAGTAACTTAAAAAGTATAATTGGATTGTTTAAAACACAAATGATAAATTATCGAGATGATAGATATAATATTTACCCTAATATGATTATTACACATTGCATGCCTTATCAAAACATCCCTTGTAACCCATAAATATATACACTTAGTACATACAAAAATTTTAAATGTAAAATTAATTAAAAAGAAAACAAAAGGGTTTGGGTTATTGAAAGAGTAAATAAGATTGATAGACTGATAGCTAGACTAATAAAAGAAAAGTGAAAAGATCCAAATAAACACAACCAGAAATGACAAATGGGACATTACCACCAACCGCAACAGAAATACAAAAACCTCTCAGAGACTACTATAAATACTTCTATGCATACAATCTAGAAAACCTGGATGAAATTTAAAAAAAAATTCTGAAAATATGCCAGCTCCCAAGATTGAACCAGGAAGAAACCAAATTCTGAACAGACCAAAAATGAGTTGTGGAATTGATTCTGTAATCAAAAGCCTACCAACAAGAAAAGGCCCAGGACCAGACAGAATCACTATTAAATTTTACCAGATATATGAAGAAAAGCTGTATTATTCTGGCTGAAACTAGTCCAAAAAATTGAGAAGGAAGGATTCTTTCTTAACTCATTCTAAGAGACCAGCATCATCCTGATACCAAGAGCTGGCAGAGAAACAACAAAAAAGAAAATGTTGAGCCAGTATCCTTGATAAACATAGATGCAAAAATCCTCAACCAAATACAATTTTATCACATGTGTAAGTTATAGCATCCACACCCAGAATCAGATACTGAACAGTTTCATTATCAGAAGGATCCTTCATGTTTCCTTTTTATAACCATAGTTCCCTCACAGCTAATCCCTGGCAATCAGTAATCTGTTGTCTATTTAAAAAATGTTGTCCTTTCAAAAGTCACATAAATAAAATCATACAATATTTAACTTTTTAGATTAGCTTTTTTCACCCAGCATAACTTCCTGAAGATTCATCTAAATAGTAGTGTGAATCAATAGTGCATTCCCTTTTAGTGCTTTTTTTATACGGTATGTGTGTTACATGTTTTTTTGAACACTTACCTGTTGAGACACTTCTATACTAATGCCAATTTTTTACCATTATAATAAAGCTACTATGAACATTCATGTTCAGGTTTATGTGTGACTATAAATTTTCGTTTATCTAGAAAATGGCCAAGAAGGCAATTGTAGAGCAATATGATAACTCCATGCTTAGTTGAAACTAAAAATATATTCTAAACTTTTTCTAAAGGGGCTGTACAATTTTATATTCCAAGGAGCAAATATATGAGTAATACAGATCCTTTGTTTTCTCGGCAGTATGTTGTTGTCACTATTTTTTATTTTAGCTATTCTGATAGTTATGCAGTGATATCTCTTTGTAATTTTAACCTGCATTGCTGATCACTAAAATCACTCTCTTTGTGATTTTAACCTGCATGCTGAAATCTTTTCATCTGCATATCTGTTATCTGTGTACCCTATTTGGTGAAGTGTCAGTTTATATATTTTACCCATTATCTAATTTGATTGCCTCTTTTGTTACATTTTGAGTTTTGAGAGTTATTTTTAATATATTCTAGATACCAGTTTATTACTGAATGTGTGCTTTGAAAAATGTCTTCTCTCACTCTTTAATTTGGTTATCATACTTTTTACATGTGTTTCAAACAGTGAACGTTTATAATTTTAATGAGACAAATGTATCTATTTTCTCTGTATGGATCGGCTTATAATATCAAGTCTACAAACTCTTTGCCTAGACCTAGATTTTAAATATTTATTATTCTTTTACCAAAAAAACCCACCTTATTTTACATTTAATTCTATGATGGTCATATTTCTATGTCAACTTGATTGAACTACAGGGTACCCAGATATTTGGTTAAACATTATTCTAGATATGTCTGTAGGGGTGTTTTTGTATAAGATCAATATTTGAAACTGTAGCCCTGAATAAATCAGAATGCCCTCTCTAATGTGGAGGGTTCTCATTCAATGCACTAGAGGCTTGAATAGGTAGAAGTAGGAAGGTAGAAGTAGGAAGGATTCTCTTTCTCAGACTTTCTTTGAGCTGGGACATCAGTCTTCTCCTGCTTTCAGGCTTGAACTCAGATGGGAACTTACACTATCGACTCTTCTGTTTCTTAGACCTTCAAATTCAAACTGGAATTTATAATTGGCTTTACGCATATGTATGTGGATGTAAAAGTATATATGTATGTGTATAACTTATGTATTAAGTATATACATATGTGTATAACTTATGTATCTTATACATACATACATATATATAATACTCTCCTGTTTGTTTCTGTGGAGAATACTGTCCAGTGTAAACTCCAAAATTCAATTTGAATTTACTTTTGTGTAAGGTGTGAGGTAGTTTAGATTGAGGTTTGTATGTTTCTTTTTTGTTTATTTGTTTGGCCTACAAATTTCAATTGCTCAAGCACCACTTTTTGAAAAGGTAATTAATAATCCTTGGCATTGCTTACTCATCTTTGTCAAAAATCATTTGAAATGACATCAAAGGAGCTCCACAAAATGTGATTCTAAATAAAACACTGACCAAAAATAAAGTAAATATCAACATTTAAGAACTCTGGAAATCATCCAAAGGCTTGCAACAATCCAAGGACCGTTTATTCATGAAAACATTTAATCTCAGTAAGAACATTAAGTTTTATGGCATTTTAACTTCTTATATTCCACGTACCCTGTCTCTAGCTCTGCAGTTGCCTTGTAAATAATAGTTTCACAGTCATGGGAAAACCCAGCAACTGATAAGCCATGGGAGGGGAAAAATAAGTTCAGAGCTCCCCCAACAGCTGCATTCTCAAAAAATAGTCATAATTTGATCTTTCTGGAAGTTCTCTGAAAACTCTTACTTAGCGACAGAGGCTCTAATGGCCACAAGGAACAAAGATACAAATTCTACAAAATCAGTTCGAGAAAGTCACTAAACAAACAGCAACAATAAAAAAATAAATAAATAAATAAATAAACAAGCAGCAACACCACCAAATCCTCAGCACCTCTGAATTCCAGAACTGCCAAATGAATTGTTTTAAATATCCAGTTTTCAAAAACAAATTACAACATATACAGAGCAACAAGCACAGGAAAAAACAGTGAATGGAAAATATCCTTAAGGATGTAGACTTACTAGAGAGACATTAAATCAGCTATTTTAAATATATTCAAAGAACTAAAAAGAAACAATGTATAAAGATATAAAGAAAACTATGATACCAATTTCCCAACAAATGAGAATATCAATACACAGAAATTATATTCTTTAAAAGTACCAAATATAAATTTTTGAGTTAAAAAGTATACCAACTGGATGGAAAAATTTACTGGAGTTGCTCAATGGGAAATTTGAGCTGAAAAAATAATAGATAATTTTAAGATAGATCCATTGAGATTGTTTAGTATGAACAACAGAAAGAAAAAATAATGAAGACATATTAATAGGACCTCAGAGACCTGTCAGACATTAGCAAGCACATCAGCAAGCATAAAATGAGAATCATAGAAGAAAAGAAGAGAAGAAAAAGTGAAGAAAAAGATATTTAAAGAAATAATGGATTAAAACTACAAAAAGTTATGGTACACATCCATTCACATATTCGAGAAGCTCAATAAACTTCCAAATAGGATAAAATAAGACATCCACAGCTAGACATATCAAAAACCCAACTGTCAAGAAACAAAGGCAAATATTTCATCTTGAAAGCAGCAAGAGAAAGGCAGCTCATCAAAAACACAGAACCCCAAACAAGATTAACAGCCGATATTTTCAACAAAAATAATGCAAGCCAGAAGTCAGTGATATAACACATTCAAAGTGATGGAAGAAAATGACTGTCAACCAAGAATCCTATATCCAAAATATTTTCCTGAAAAAGTTAAGGAAAAGTTGAGACATTCCTAGATAAATATAAGCCAACAAAATTTATTGCTGTTACATGTACCCCACAAGAAGTACTAATGGATGTGCTTAGGATTTAATGAAAAGACACTTGATAGTAACTGAAACCTACATGCAGAAATAAAGAGCACCATTAAAGGTAACTACATAGGTAAATATAAAGAGTATAATTGTATATTTTATTTTTAACTCTCTTCTCTCTGATTTAAAAGACAAAGGCATAAAGTAAGAAGTGTAAAAGTGTTTATAGGCATATACTGTATAAAGATGTAATTTGTATAATCATCATAGCACAAAGTAATGAGGACGAGATAAAAGCATAACAGCAAAGTTGATACTGATAAAATATATATTTTTAAAATTCATATCCAAATTATGAATTTAATTTGGTATTGCTAACTATATACATAACTTTAAATATATATAATTTTAAGTTAAGATGTTAATTGCAGTCCACAGAGAAAGCACTTTTTTAAAAGCCTCAAAATTATAGTTAAAAAATGTTTCACCATATAACATCAATTTAGCAAAAAGAAATAGCAATAAATGAAGAAAGAAAAAGCTATGAGATATAGAAAGAAATAACAAAATTGCTATTTACTTTAGTTATCAGTAATAACTTTAAGTATACTGAAAATGGATTAAACACACCATTAAAAAGAGATTGGCAAAATGGATTAAAAACTATGACCTAATAACATGTCTATAAGAGACACAACTTAGATTCAAAGACACAATAAATTGAAAGTAAGAGAATGGAAATGATATACTATGTAAATGCTAAGCAAAAGAGAGACTGAGAGGTTAAGACTAATAAATAAAATACTATTTATACAAAAATTGTTACTAAAAACAAAGAAGGATTTTTTTGTAATGACAAAAAGGTCAGTCTATCAAGAGTAAATAACACTTATAGACATATATGCACCTAAAAACAGAGCCCCCAAATCCATGAAATAAAGATTGAGTAAATTTAAGAGAAATACACAATTCAACAATAATCATTGGTGATATCAATACTCCATTTCAAATCCAAAACTGTACAGAAGATAATCAAGAAAAGAGAAGATTTGAGTAACACTCTAAACTAACTAGACTTAGCAGACATTTATAGAAAACTCCATCCAACAACAGCAGAATACCCCTATTTCTCAAGTGCACATGAAACACTCTCAGAATAGACCATATGTTAGAACATAAAACAAGTCCCTATACATTTGAAAGGATTGAAAACATATTAATATGCTCTCCGACCACAGCAAAACAAATTAGAAGTCAGTAAAAGAAGGACATTTGTAGAAACTAAGCACTATATTCTTTAATAACTAATGAGGTCAAGAAAGAAATATCTAAGGAAATTAGAAAATACAACATAACAAATTCTACTAGATGCAGCTAAAGCAGTGTTAAAGTGAAATTTTCAGTTGTAAATACTTACATTGAAAAATAAGAAATGCCTCCAATCAATAACCTAATTATCTACCTTAGAAAACTATAATAAGAAACATAAACTGAAACAAAAGCAAGCAGAATGAAAGAAATTTAAAATGAAGAATAAGGATAATAAGTGAAATAGAAAACAGGAAAACAATAAAGAAACTCAATGAAAACAAAAGTTGCACTTTTTTTAAAGATCAATCAAGATGACAAAACTTTAGTAAAAAGAAAAAGGCTAGGGGAAAAAACAGATGATTAAGTTACTAATACCAGGAAAGAAAGAGGGAACATTACTACTGACTTTCTAGTAATAAAAAAGGATTATAAGGGAATACTACAAAGAACTGTATGTCAAATATTAAACAACCTAGATAAAATAGACAAACTTATAGAAATAAACTTTAAAAGCTGACTCAAGATGAAATAGAAAATCCAAATAGAACTACAAGTAAAGAAATAAAATTAATAATTGTAAAACTTCTCACAAAGGAAAGCCCAGGCCCAGGGAGCTTCACAGGTGAATTCTACCAAACACTCAAAAGAAAATTATTACCAGTATATTACAATATCTTCCAAAAAAGAGAATAAGAAGGAATATGTTTCAATATATTGTATGAGGTGAACATACACTGACACTAAAACCAGACAAAAAAAATTATAAGAAACAATAGACATTAATATTACTTAAGAACGTGGATGCAAAAAAAACCTCAATAAGACATTTGCAAACTCAATCCAGGGATATATGAAAAGTATTATAAACCCAAACCAGTGATATTTTTGTCAGGTATGCACAGTTTATTTAACATTTAAAAAGCAATCAATGTAATCAAATCCATAATCATATTATAGATTCATATGCCTAAGGGATATACATAAAAAGCTATTAAACTTAATAAAAGACTTTAGCAGAAGGACATGAACAAAATGAAACCCTAGGGATCTCCAAGCTCTCATTCCCTGACAAAAACACCAACAAAACAAACAGAAGCTGTTAGAACCAATATTGTAAGAGCTCTTAAAACTAATCAGGGCTTATAGCACCCAAGCAAATACCCAATCAAGAAAAAAGCTATCTCCAAAATGGCAAAAGATGTGTGTGGTGTCTTCATTCCCCCTTGTCTCACTATCTCCCCAGCGTGGTGGCAGTCTTGGTCTTGAGCAGCAGCTACTAGGTTCCCCTTGAAGTGGAGGGAACAGAGCAGACCTTATTTGCAAATTATTATGTACATCTGTTCAAACCTGGATGGGGGATACTTGAAGGACTAATTCATTCATCTCTGTCTCATTTAACTAGGAACACAGATGGGGAAAGTGGCAGGCACTACTTATATAGATACCAGGGGACAACAAACCACAGATGCCTGGGGCAAGAGATTCTGGGTGGGGACACACAGTAGACCATCTAAGTCATGGAGAAGAAGCTGGGGTAATACCTTTTTGGGAAATTAGGACATGCAAAAGCAGCTGCATATGTGGGATAATTTAGAAAGCCACATGTATGCTGCAGCAAAATGCATGGTCTGAAAAGTACTGAGAAGCCTTCAGCCTTCACCTTAGGCTGATCGCTAGGTTCAGAGGAAGCTGAGCTAATGGGTGAAGAATTGATCTAGCACAGAGTCTGGGTACAAAGTCTGGGAGAGATAGTTTTCGTGTGTGTGTGTGTGTGTGTGTGTGTGTGTGTGTGTGTCTGTGTGTGTGTGTGTTTTAGCTTCTGGCACCCAAGGACATCTCTGTAAAAACATTAACTGAACATGAGCTAAAGCAGACATTTCAGTAAGCACATGTAACAAGAAATAGTATTTCCATAAATAGTTTAGAAACGTTTCAAAACAAATAAACTACTACAGTCTTCAACAATTTCTAAAAACCTAGCAAATCCTGGTGTCATGAACTGAATGTGGCCCCCCAAATTCATATGTTAAAGCCCTACCCGTACCCGCAGTGTCATGGTGTTTGGAGATGGGGCCTCTAGAAGGTGACTAGACCTATATAAGATCATGACAGTGAAGCCTTCATATCGGATTAGTGGCCTTAGAAAAAGAGAAGGAGAGAGAGATACCTCTCAACGAACATTAACCAAGTAAAGGGCATGTGAACATACAGCAAAAAGGCTGCTGTCTGCAACCCAGGAAAACAGAGCACTCACTAGACATTGACCCTTCTGGTACCTTGAACTTGGACTTCCTAGCTTCCAGAACTGAGAGAAATAAATTCCTGCTGTTTAAGCAACTCAGTCTGTGATATTTTGTCATAGCGGCCTCAGCTAAGACACCTGCAAAAGGGGAAAATTTAATTGCCAGAGTTGCCACATTACAACAACTAAATGCCCAATTTTGAAGAACAAAAAAATCACAGAGCATGCAAAGAAACAGGAAAAAAAAAAGACACATTCAATAAAATAAAGTAAATTGACAGGCACTACCTGTAAAGAAGCCCAGACACTGGATTTTTCTAGACAAATACTTTAAAGGGGCAACACAAAGTATTTTCCTCTGCTGCTCAGGTATTTTTCTTAAACGCATGTGCTGATAAATGCACAGTTGAGGACTCAAGGGACTTTTCTGGAGAGCTGTAGAGCTCTCTCTCTCTCCCTCTCTCTCTCTCTCTCTCTCTGGAGCTCTCTGGAGCTCTCCTACCCATTTTGGTGCTCTGCCCTGCTATTTCTCACCTCCTTGCACACCCTGAAATCCCGGCACTGTCTCCTTAACTCAGGAAAGCCACTGAGCTTCACCTGGGTTTCCCCTTCTTAGGCTGTGGCCTGAAATGCCTGTCCAAGAAGTAAGGCCAAGCAACCCCAGTAGTGCTGAGCTTCCTGAGGTCGGCTAGCCAAACACCCTTGTTTTATATCTTCTTCTGGTTTGTGTTGTTGTTTGTTCAGGTAGGAGAGTAAACCCAGCCCCTATTTTTTTTTATCTTGGACAGAAGTGGAAGTTCATGTCTTATCTTTTTACTTTATTTATGATATCTTATGCAGAAAGTTTAAATTTTCAATCACTCAACTTAACAACCTTTTACTCTATAGTTTTTTATGAGGCTTTATGTCAATTTGAGGATATGTATCTATTTAATTTAAGAAATACGTCTATTTAAGAAGACCTTCTCCAATGTTATGAATATATTTGCATATATTTTATTTAATAGCTTTAGAGTGCACATGGACACAATATAAATAAATAAAATATTTTTGTTAGAGAGTTTTTTATCCTCCTTGGTTTTATTTTCTATAACTCTTTTGAAGTTATGAACCCCAAAATAAATAGTCAATTGTCTTCAAATTTTGTGTTCTACAGACTTTCCCCATTCATCTAAAATGCTACATTTGTTATAGACTGAATGTCCATATTTTTATTTTTAAAACGTTCTATTTTGTTGACCTATTTGTCTATTCCAGTCATTCCTCTTTGTCTGTTTTCAGTTATTTTTAGCTATGCCATTCTTGAGCATTATATTTTCCAGATCAATTGCATAATTATTTTCCCAGTTGATTAAGGCTTTTTTAGAATTTTGATTGAGATAGCATTGAATGTATAGGCTAAGTTGGCCAGACTCAACATCTTTAAAATAGTGAACTTTCCCAACCGAGAATGTGCCATATGTCCATTTATTTGGGTCTTCGTTTATACTTTTTAGAAATGTTTTATAGCTTTCTTATTAATCATTGTGAGATTCATGTGAAGTTTATTTCAGCTCTTTTTACAGATTTTGTTGCTGCTATAATTGAGATGCTTTGCCTATTTCATTTTCTAATTGTGTATTATTGATAATAAAGTGATGAAATTCACTTTTTCTACTCCTGGATTTTGTTGGATTGGTCTTATTTTCTTTGTCCTATTTCCCCCCTGTAGTGTGTGTGTGTGTGTGTGTGTGTGTATGTGTGTGTGTGTGTGAGAGGGCCTTAGCTGTGTGCTCACCTGTGACTGTGAGGCTCCTTGCCAGCTTGTCTGTGAAGCACTTCTGTGTGTTGTTCTGTGCACAGGGAGGGCAGGCTGTGCCAGCAGCAGAAGTGACACCTCTGGGTGACAGCTTGAGTCTGGGCAGGTGCACCCATGGCTCCTGCACCAAGATGGAAGTCTCTAAGGATTCCAGTTGGCATGAGACAGAGGAGAGGTGAGGCGGAAATGCCCTTTCAGTGGCAGAACCCCCTCATGTGTGCTCCAGGCTCCCATCACGTGGCATACCCCCACCCCCAACTCCATGCTGGCAGCCGTGGGCTCTGGGCCATCTTTTCTGAATATCTTTATTGCTCACATTTCAGGAAGTGGCTTCTTCTTTCTGCACTATTCCATCTATCTCCTGTTTTTCATGGATTCCTCATTATTTTTGGTCCACAGAAAGTGCCCCTCTTGTTTTCTAGTGTTACAAAATTAACTTTCTATTAATGCCATTTCTAGGGAATTGGAATAGGAGCAAGTAGGTAAAGGATGTTCTCAGCCCCATTCACTGGATTGCTTTTCAATAAGATCCCACCTAGTGCTCCGGCTCCACATTTTACCCCATTGCCTACCTGTTGGTACTCACGCCTGGGCCATGCCTACTGCCCACCCCACATCTCTTCTCCCACTAAAGTGCCCAGTGTTGGAGGAGAACATCCCCAGAGCTCAGAACCTTGTTCTCTCAAAGCTTCTCTGCCTTCCCCTCTTTTTGCCTCAGCCCTGTGCTTTTTAACCTGCTGTGCATGTTAGGTATTTTTGAGGAGATATGTAAAAGATGTTTCTAAAAGTGCTAGCTGTATGAATGAATTGGGATGGTGTTACCTCTGCTGAGTGCTGTGCTGTGATCTACTTTCTACTACACAGTTAGATCCAAAAAAAGGGCTAGTTCCAGACAACAGTTATATTTTTTAATGAAAATCTTCACACTAGGTGTATTAGTCCATTCTCACACTACTATAAAGAAATATCTGAGACTGGGCAATTTATAAAGAGATTTAATTGGCTCAGGGTTCCACAGGCCATATAGGAAACATAAAAGCACCTACTTCTGGGGAGGCCTTAGGGAGCTTTTACTCATGGTGGAAGGCAAAGTGGGAGCAGGCCTCTTACATGGCAGAAGCAGGACCGAGAGAGAGTGGGGAGGTGCCACATATTTTTAAACAACCAGATCTCATGAGAACTCACTCACTATACAGTACCAACGGGGATGGTGCTAAACCATTCATGAGAACTCCATTCCAATGATTCAATCACCTCCCACCAGACCTCACCTCCACCAGTGGGGATTACAATTAGACATGAGATTTGGGTGGGGACACAGAGCCAAATGAAATCAGTGTGTTTGCCTGTTTTTGTTTTGCTGTAAAGGAATACCTGAGACTGGTAATTTATAAAGAAAAGAGGTTTATTTGGCTCATGGTTCTACAAGCTTTACAGGAAGTATGGTGCCAGCATCTGCTGAAGCTTCAGGAAGTTTCCAATCATGGCAGAAGGCAAAGTGGGAGCAAGCACATCACATGGCAAGAGTAGGAGCAAGAGTCAGGGTGCAAGGAGGTCCTAGGCTCTTTGAAACAACCAGAGCTTGCATGAACTCAGAGCAAGAACTCACTCATTACTACAGGGAGGGAAACAAGCTATTCATGAGAATCTGCCCCCATGACCTAAACACCTCCCACCAGGCCCCATCTCCAACACTAGGGATACATTTCAACGTGAGATTTGGAAGGAACACACCTCCAAACCTTTTAACTAGAGAAATTAACCAAAACTGTATAATAAATCTTTATGTATCCATCACTCATCTTCAACAATTAGCATTTTGCCTCTCTTGTTCCATCTATACCTTCTCCCACTTCCATCTCTTCACTCAATGGGTTATTTTTAATATCATTATTACAGTTTTTTTACTCTAGTTTAATATATATATATATATGCAAACTTTAGTCATAAAATTTTGACACACACATATACCTGTGTAACTTACACCCCTCACAATTTAGAACATTTACATTCTTTATCAAAGCTTTCTCCTATTCCTTTCTACTCAATCCCTCAATCTCACGAGGTAATCACTGTTCTAATTCTTTTTACCCCGTATTAGTTTTGCCTGTTCTTGGGTTTCATATGCTTCTTTTGACCAGCAGTCTGTGAGATTCATCTATGTCAGTGTATCAGTAATTTGTTTCTCTTCGTTCCTGAGACGTCTGTGTGAATATACCGTAATTTGTCTACTTTCCTTTGATGGGCATATTTTTTCCCTGTTTTGGCTATTACATTTATCTACTCATCTTTGTATGGACATAAATTTTCATTTCTCTTAGATGAACCTATAGGAATGAAGTGACAAGGCCAAAAAGTGGGTGCATGTTGAAATGATATAAAGTATAAGCCATTGTCTTACACTGTCGGATTTTCTTATAAATCATGTCATTTCACATCCCCATGAGGAGCATATAAGGGTTCTGGCTACTCCGTGTTCTTGCCAACACTTAGTGCTGTCACTTTTTTTGGTTTTAGACATTCTAGTGCTTAAAGTGTGCCACCTTGTGGTTTTATCTTAAATTTCCCTAATGACTGATAATGTTAAGAACCTTTCCATGTGTTTATTGACCATTCATATATCTTCATTTGTAGAGTGTCTGTTCAAATGTTTTGCCATTTTTAATGTGACAGTTTTATCTTACTGAGTTGTTTGAGTTCCTTACATATTCTTGAAATTCCTTGTTAGAGATATATTTTGTGAATATTTTATCTTTTAGGCTTGTCATTTCATTTTCCTAATGGTATCATTTCTGTGAAGTCTAATTAATCATCTTTTTTCTTTTGTGGTTATCAATTTCTAAGCCTACTTAAAAACTCTTTGCTTATCCCAAGCCACCAAGATATTTTCTCTTGCTTTCTTCTAAAATCTTTATAGTTTTAGCTTTTATGTTTAGGTTTATGATCCCTCTTTTAATTTCTGTATACAGTGTGTAGAAGAAGGTGGAAATTATTTTCTGTCTCCTTTATTCAGTTGTTACAGCACCAGTTGTTTAAAAGACTTTACTCATTGACTTGCTTTCATGTGTCTGTTGAAAATCAATTGACTATTAACATGGGTCTCTTTGGCCTTTGTATGCCCCACTGATCTTTCCATCTGTTCTTATGTCAATACCACACTGTATCTAATACTTTAGCTTTCTAAGAAGTCTTGAGGTCAGGTAACATCACTTCTGCCAACTTATGTTTGAGCCCTATACCTTACCCCACCCTGCTGTTCATTTCCTAGTATCAATCATTCCTTCCTTCCTTTCTTCGTTTACTTCACACTTATGGAGTGTCTAATATTTGCAAGGAGTTTTGAATACACACATAGTGAACAAAACAGATGCAATCTTCATCTTCCTGGAACTTACGTTTCAATACCATCTTCTACTCCTGATGCCTCACACTCACACTCAGGCTAAACTGGGAGCAGTGTCTGACAGTGCTCTTCTGCCTCACTCAGCCTCCTCGGCAGGCCATAGTTTCTGTGTGCTGACAATCCCTCTAAGACATACACACGCACACATGCACACAGCCAGCTCACCTCAGCTGGGTCTAGCAGACACCCAGCCCCGGGGCAGGGCCCCTGGTTTCCTCCAGCCCAGCATCAAGACTCCATGCCCATCTTAGCTGAACCACCATTGCCTTCCCCCTTTGGCTGCTCCAGGCCCATCCACACTTCCAGACTCCCAATTCCACCCTTCTTCACGGGCCTCTTAATACAGGAGACTTCCTTACTGAGGAGATCTGGCTCTCCCAGGTGAAATTTCTCAAGCTCTGCAGCTATGGACTTGGGTCAGCAGGAAAGAAAACCTCAGCAAACTCTGCCAAATTAACAATATTTCTACTGCCAGCCCTCACTGTGATCTCATCTTGGGTGTGAAACCTCCAGCCACAGTGACGCTGTCCACACAGCAGGTTACTCTGATAGAGGCCTGACTGCTGCGTGGAGGCTCCACAGCTCTGAGATATGAGACTAGTCCCTCTCCTCATTTTCAAGTAGGACCACAGGAATCCTTGTGGCAGGGTTTTTAACACTTTTCAGTTTTTCACAGCATGAGCTCCAACAATTCCATTGAATACTAACCCCCAAACCTGGTATTGCTGCTTAGATGCTTTCCTATTGCTTGGTATTTATTGAAATTAGGAAGTATTATTTACCATTCTCCCTACAGAAAGCACTTAAAATTATATAAAGATCACTTTTTAAAAAAATTATACATGCTTATTGTGAAAGGCATTTAAAATACATGAAAGTATAAGGAAGGAAGATAAAAATGACCCCGAACTCCTCCCCTGCCTCCAGAATAAGCACTGTTGGCAATGGAGAGAGTGCTCCCACCTGCTCGGCGCCTGGCTGTGCCTGGTGCAGGTCTCAGGAGCCGGACCCTCATCCGTGCCATGCTGCTTACTGACCTGCCTGTAACGTCAGCTCTCTTCCACTAACAATGCTCCCTGACAAATACATCAAGATGCAAGAACCACTTGGTGTTTGGAGAAGGCTATTAAATCCCCTAATACGGTTTTTATTCGAATATATTTTTATGCCTGAAGGTGTCTTATACAGAGAATTACCTAATGCTGAGCTTTTTATGATCCCTGCAGATGTCCTGAAATGCATTTTCAGTCTGGTCCCCAGGTTTGTTTTAAACCAAGGATATCCTGTGAATTAA
Organism: Papio anubis; assembly: GCF_008728515.1. Classification (NCBI taxonomy): domain Eukaryota; kingdom Metazoa; phylum Chordata; class Mammalia; order Primates; family Cercopithecidae; genus Papio; species Papio anubis. The sequence continues at coordinate 698,137 of NC_044985.1, read as the reverse complement.
CTGTAAGTTACCAATGAGGAGTATATTAGGAAGCTGCGACTCAAGATCTTACATCAGACACCGCCTGCCAGTGGAAATAAGACAAGTGTTTTTGTAGTTGTTTGATTTTGTTTTTGTTTTTCTTTTACCTCCTCAACCTCAAAGCCTGTGCAGAAAGCACAGGTGAAATGGGATGGGGAGAGACAGACAATGCGCGAGCCCCTAGAGGCTTGCATAGACTCACCCTTCTGATTCCCCATGGTGCTTTTTTGTGCACAGGAGCATCTGTAACAGGGGTAGGACTGTAATGATACAAGTAAGTTCCTAGCCTGGGGCAGACACCCAAAAATTAATGAATAATATTTCCATGTAATAATTTTTAAAAGCAACATTAGTACAAAACCCACAATGAACAAAATATCAAAATCTTAGGTAACAGGACCAGAAACAAAGCCTTGCCAAGCCCTATGGAAGCTTGAGGCAAAAGGGGAAAAAGCAATACCACTTTTTATTAATTCTGATTTTCTGAATATTAAATTATGTGGCATTTATCTCAATTACCAAGTTTTTGGTGTCCCCTTCGATGCTGCACCCAAGCAAGTCCGTCCCTCCCCTTTCCTGATCTCACCCTTGTCTGTAACTCAGGTTAAAAGCGTCGCCTGCTTGGACCCAGGGATCCATTTTCTCCCCGCTCAGAGCCTGACCCCTGAGAGATCTGAAAGAGGCCTTTGGGGAGTAGGGATGGGCAGGGCTGGAGGACAGCTACATCTCCTCCAGCTGAAGCACTGATTCTACAGTCAGGAGACCCTTCTCCAGGACCACATCTGCCAACAGCCATGCAGGAAGCAAAAGTTCATTTTATTGTAAATGAACAGTGTGGTATGAAAGCCTTATGCAATACTCTAAATATTCCTTTAAAAAGTCAGAAACCAAAGCCTTCTCACAATATAATTTGCGCTCTTGCTTTTGCTCAGTGTTGGGCATAATTCCAGAAACGTGAGAAGTTGGCGTTAGTAGCAGCATATCATGTTGTTTGCAATTATTCAGGCGTGCCGCAGCCACAATCACCCCAATGCCCCTTTACCACACGTCGAGGGTGGCAAAAACAGCAGCTCCCAAATGCTTCCAAAGTTTGCTGTTCTCACATCCTCTGGGGACTGCCCACACCTGCGCTGACCCTTGGCTGCCCAAAGGTGCAGGAGTCAGCATCATCTTTGAGAGGTTATCAGCGGCAAATTGCAACACGATTATTTTCTGATGAACACAAGTCTGTTTCTAATACATTATTACTCATGAGAGTTAAGGTAGTAAAGTTTGCCAGTTTTATTTTTATCACTCAGAATGGATTCAGTGTTATCCCTATAGCATGAACATGACGAAGCCAATTCCCTTTCTGTGTTAGTGTGTTTTTCTGAATAATGGCACAGAAGGCTGAGGCAAGGTTTGTGCACAGTCCTGAAGAGCTGAGGCTGTGGCCAATTACTATGGCACATCCCTTCCTAGAAAACATTTCCCCAGCTCTGGCCCCACCTCTGGGAGTGCCATGCCTGGAAACAGCCTGCCATGTGGATGTGGCAGAAACAAAACCGCTGAGATTGGCCAATTAAGGGATGGCCTTCATAGAGCCTGGCCCAAGGAGGGTGCCCAGGCCCCAGAGGGAAGACTGTGGGAGCTTCTTCTCAACAGGCCCATGAAAAGGGAAGGCTTCTGCCTGTTTGAGGATATGCTCACACCCCACATCTTTCCAGAGCTGACAACAGGCAGACCTCGCTGAGGTGAACATGGCCTGTTTAATATCACTAAAGGTCTATCACCCGCGGGACAGGGCCTGAGGGTACCTGTTGATCCCTATACATTTGTCGAGACTTGTTCTGTGCCTCACCTGTGAGATTCTGGGACCAGAGACAGAGAACAGCCAGGATTTGGCCTCAGGGATCCCAGTCCAGGTGGTATCACTGAGGCGAGCAGAGAGAGAAAGGGTACCTTCCCTACCTGGGATACAGTGTAAGGAAACGGGGAGCCTCCTGGGGAAGGGTGATCCAGAAGAATGGGGAGTCTAGGTAGAGGGAACAGGACTAGCAAAGGTGCACCAGCAGGATAGTCCCTTCTTTCCTTGTATCCTCATGATCTGGAATGATGTCTGTACCTGGTAGATGTTCAGTGAAGTCATATTGAATGAAACAAAACAGAAACACTAAACAAAGAATGTGCACAATCATCTTTCAAACTTTTTTTTTTCTTTTTGAGAAAGAAAAGCAGAATCTCCTTTTCATATAAATCAAAAATGCTGCTAGCACCTGGGACACATGGCTGTCCCTACTGCTAGGAGCCTTCTTCCTCAGAGTCTACCCACAGTTCAGTCAAGGACAGTCCTGGTCAGTGGCCACATTTTTACAAAAAGTGCTCCAGTGATACTCACATTTATAAAGGAAAGAGTTCACATTTCTTTCAAGTGTAGCAGTGTTTGCTCGTGATGTTCTGCAGACAGCATTCATCTCTTTCTACCCCCACCCCCCGACCAACATCAGACTCTCTGTGATATAGACACGCTCCCTACTCAGGCCTTGTATTTTCATGGAAAATGAGCAATTCCAGGCGGGAAGCATGGATCTTCAGTTTGTTTACAAATTCCACTTTGTTCATCTGCGACAGGTCCTTGAGACCCTTGGTCTCTATCCCTGGATTCTCAGAGCCCAGCAGTATGTACAAAGTAGGATTTCTCATCAAACCGAGGCTTCGTGACTCCAGCCTGGAACTGCCCACTCTTCCCACTAAGCCACTCCTCCCGTTCTGTTGTTGCCAAAGGAAAGCACTGGACCAGGTGTCCAGGTAACCCCACTTATCCATCTACAGTTCATCAAATCTGGAAGACCTAGAAGTCATATGATCTCCCTAAGACTTTACTTTGCCCAGCCGTGTAATAAGGATAATAATATCAGACAACTTCTGATAAGTTTTCAGAATTGAAAGCATTAGTAGTTATCAACACCCTTTGAAAGCTCTAAGACATTCTGCTTTTACAAACATAACGTTTTATTGCCCTCTTCCTCCTAGATACCTTTGGAACTTTATCAGTTATGCTGCTAAGCATCTGATTAATACCATTTTAGTTCTTTATGTCGAGGAAGGAAGAGATCATTTATTGACAGTCTCTTGACTCATGGAAGAAAAAAAAAGAGTCACATGAAAGTATGACTTAGGTTGGTTTATTTTTCTTGAGTACAGACAGAAGGGGAGACAGTGTTAAGGGCTGCAGGAAGTCATCCAAAGGGCCTAAGCACTGTCTACCTGAGGAGGTTACTGCCCCCGTCTACCCAGCAAGTTCATATATGCTCGTCGGGTTTCGACTCTCCTCAGGGTACCTCCTCCATGCAGCCTTCCTGGGAGGTGGCTCTAACACTTGTCTGTATCATGGCCTGGACCTGCGCCACTGTTGCAGCAGCCGCCTTGCTATGTTTCACTTATTTCTTTGCATGCATATTTCTTCTGGGCTCTTGAAGGTGGGATGAGTCCTTACCAGGACCCACCCTGGGTATACAGGTGACCCAGAACTGCAGTCTTAATCACAGCCTGGGAAAACTGGCAGGGAGACACACAGGCGTCCAAGTCAAGGTCACACCCTTGATTGACAGGGGAGGTGGGGTGATGGGATGAGTAAAAAGTGGAGTGGCCAATGCAACGCTCCAATGCCAGAAGTGCCTGGGGGAAACCTGCTATTCCACAGAGGCCAGAGCACAAACCCCACAGTCACCGATAGCAGCCCCACTGCAGGGTAACTAGCTGCAAGTCCCTTAGTCTTGGTAGTTTTTCACCCTCTTTCTTCTGCAGGTTATTTGAGCCAGCTTCCATTCCTTTCCCTTTACTCAAAAGAACTCTACCCTGTTGCTCCAGGAAGTCCGGTATCGTTTTGGAAATGCTGGGTGGGAACAGCATGGGTTTACACCACATCCAAGGCAGCAAGCACGGGGCAGAAGCCAGCGAAGAGTCAGCCTCGGGGTTCAGTGGTCCACATATTTACTGTTACTCCTTGCTCATTGGGCCACCACATCCTAAGTTATTTGTAAGTGCTTTGCAATTTTAGCCGATCTTCTAGTACATTGAGTTTTTGTGATGTTTTTCTAGTCCTACCAAGAACAGTGGAATTCTTCATTTAATTAAAAAGACACCAAAAGATTCTTTTTGTAAAAAGGTTCATGAAAGGGATGGTTGCTATTTCCCAGGCTGCCCAAACTTGCACCCCCAGCTCATAGAGAAAAGAGGCCGGAGCTGAGGGGAATATTTGCTTTATTACTGGAAGTCAGCAGGCAGGGTAAAGAGTCAACAGTCAGGATAATCCTGCCTGTCTGCCACACTGAAGCATCAAATAATCATTGCTTTTTTCTTGAGAAAACATAAATGGATGAAGTAATGCCACATGTAGGAGTTCATATTTAGCAGGATCAGTGAAAAAGCCAGGACTGTGAGCTGGGAGGTGGAACAATGGCATCACCAGCTGAGATAAGTAGGGGCAGGGAGAAAGAAAGTAGCACATTTACAGGGCAAGAAATCTTTTTGGGACTGGAAATGCAGTTGACCATGAAACAGCGGATCACCCTGCCCATTCTTCCTCCCATCTCCACTGAAATCTGCCATTCCAACATTCTAGAGCCTAAAGCTTGCCCCGGCTCCCACCGACCTGGGAATGTTGTCCCAACTCCCTATCTGGCAGGGCCCTCCCTCTCTCCAGCTGTGTGCTCTGCATCAGCCACGGCAGCCTGTGCTGCAATCAGGCTGGATAATTTGGAACTTTCTGGACTTCCCATCCTTTTTTTTTTTTTTTTTTTTGAGACAGAGTCTCGCTCTATTGCCCAGGCTAGAGTGCAGTGGCGCAATCTCGGCTCACTGCAAGCTCCACCTCCCGGGTTCACGCCATTCTCCTGCCTCAGCCTCCTGAGTAGCTGGGAGTACAGGCACCCACCACTACGCCCGGCTAATTTTTTTGTGTGTTTTTAGTAGAGACCGGGTTTCACTGTGGTCTCGATCTCCTAACTTCGTGATCCACCTGCCTCGGCCTCCCAAAGTGCTGGGATTACAGGCGTGAGCCACCGCACCTGGCTTCCCATCCTCTTTTTAACAGTTATTTTGAATTATGATTCACATACCACACAACTTACCTATTTAAATTGTATAATTCAGTGGTTTCTAACATACTCACAGATGAGTGCAATCATCACCCCAGGCAATTACAGAATATTTTCATCAAAACCCTGTGCTTTTAGCTGTCGCCTCCTCAGGTGGTCTGCACCTCACCCCCAGCCCTGTGCAACCACTAGTCTATTAGCTGTCCCTGTATATTTCCCTGTTCTGCACATTTTGTATAAATAGAATACTAAATATGTTGTCTCTGGTGACTGGTTTTTTCCATTTAGCATGTTTCAAGTTTCATTCATGTAGTTTGTATCAGAGTTGCATTCCTTTTTATGGACAAATAATATTCCATTGTATGAATATACCAAATTTTCTCTCTTCATTCATCAGTTGATGGACATTTGGGTTGCTTCCAACCTTTAGCTATTGTGAGTAATGCCACTATGAACAGTCATGTACGAGGTGTTATGTGAACATGTTTCCTTTCTGTTGGACATACACCTAAAAGTAGATTTGCTGGGCTCCATGGTAATTCTATGCTTGCATTTAAGGAATTGCCCAGCTGTTTTCCAAGTAGGCTGCACAATTTTTGTCTTCCTACTAGCAGGATATGAGGGTTCTGATTTTTCCACATCATCACCAACACTTATTACTATCTAATTTTTTTGTTCTAGTCATGCCAGTAGGGGTAAAGTGGTATCTCACTGTGATTTTTTTTTTTATGTTCATTTCTCTGATGACTAATGAGGCTGAGCATCTTCTCATGTGCTCATTGGTCATGGGTACATATTCCCTGGAGAAAAGTCTCCTCAGATCCTTTGCCCATTCCTTAATTAAATTATTTGTTGCTTTATTACTAAGAACTGAACTGAAAGTTCAGTAATAAAGAACTGAAGAGCTCTTTATCTGTTCTGGATATAAGTCCCTCTTTAGATATGTGATTTGCAGATTTTTTTCCATTCTGTGTTTTGTCTTTTCATTTTCTTTATAATTTCCTTTGGAGCACAAAAGTTTTTAATTGTGACAAAGTATAATTTTTTTATTGCTTGTACTCTTGATATCACATCTAAGAATCCTTTGCCACATTCAAGATCATGAAGATTTAATCCTATTTTTTTCTTCCAAGATTTCTATAGTTTTACTTTTTATATTTAGGTGTTTGCTCCATTTAAAGTTAACTTTTAAATTGAGTGAAGTAAGGGTTCAACTTCATTCTTTTGCATATGGCTGCATACATTTGTCCCAGTACCATTTGTTGAAAAGATTATTCTTTACTCACTGAATGGTCTTGACACTATTGTCAAAAATCAGTTGACTATTAAATGTGTGGATTTATTTCTGGACTCTCTCCAAGACATTGCACTGATCTCTGTGTCTTCTTAATGCCAGGATCGTATCGTTTTGATTTCTGTTGCTTTGTAGTGAGTTGTGAAATCAGGAAGTATGAGTACGCCTACCTTATTATTCTGTTTCAAGAGTACTTTGTCTCTTCTGGGTCCCTTGCAAGTCCATATAAACTTTAGAATCAGCTTCTCAATTTCTATAAGGAAGTGACCTGAGATTCTCATGGGGACTGCCTTGAATCTGTAGGTCAATTGGGAAGCACTGCCAACTAAACAGCACTAGTCTTCCGATCCATGAATATAGACTGCTTCTCCAACTATGTAGATGTCCTCTAATGATGTATTGCAGTTACATTTCTCACTGGAGGTCTCACTGTTTCCTGCTTGTGCTGCTTGAGAGAATGAAGAAGCTTCCCCAGCCTGGCTGCCTGTTGCCTCTCGGTGACGGGAATGCAGTCTCTGAGGAGTAGAGACAAAGTCCCCTTCCCAGGCACATGTTGTGATGAGATTTCCCTCACAGGTCACCCCAGGCCTGTGTCTGAGTGAGGGAGAGGAGTCTCAGGCTGGGGAAGGAGGGCATTTCCCTGGCTGGATCTACTGGTTGTGGCAGGATCCCTTTCCTGATCCACTTTTGCAATCCTGATGTGCTTGACAGTAAAAGACCATTTAAATCCTTGATGGCTGGCATTAAAACTCAAGCATTTCTTTCCCAAAATTTCAGTTTTCTTTCTTAATCCCATCTCCGTGAAGACTCAGAGCCAGTGTCTCCTCCTGGAGACGTGGCAAACACTGGAGGGGCTCAACTCCCCTTGACCGATGTCCATCTGGGCCCTGCCCTGACCCTCACAGGCATTCACAAGGAATTATATGGGCTGGGTTTTTTTGTGAGTTAGAAAGCATGAAAGCAGGCTCTGTTTCCAAGTAACTTCCCATCCGCCTAGGGTGCCGTGATCAACCACACAGCACCCCGAAACCCCGTGGGGGCTGGGTACCCAGGGCTGCAGCGCAGACAGTGACTCCTGCACAGCTGCTTGGAGCAGGCGGAGTCCCAGCAGCTGTGGACAGCTCCTGTGGCTCAATCTCCTGAGCTTCTCTGCGGAGTGAGACTCTGCCCCTGGGGGCTGGGGACATGAGGATGAAAGCCATGCTTGCTGCCTTCAAGGAGGGCACAGTCGCGCGAGGGAGAAAGACAAAGCCGGTGCTTCTAAAACAGCGTGGTCAGAACGGTCAGAGAAATGAACACAGATGACAAGGATCATGGTGGAGAAGCCAACCGAGGGTAATCAGAGGGTTCCCAAATGAAGTGCGGCTCCAACCGAGACTTTGAAAGACAAGATGCTATTGTCCTGCTATGACTGGGTGGGGCCTGCAGCATCCCAGCTGAAGGGAGAGCCTGAGGTGAAGCCTGGAGAGAACTGCAGGGTGAGGCGGGAAGGGAGGAGAGGGTAAACTGCACTGAATGTAGGGTGTTGATTGAGCTGGGATTTTCCACAAGGGCAGGATTGAACCAGGAGAAGAGGGGCAAGCACTCCACTTCCAGGTACCAAATGATGTGGGTTTAAATATGGGTTCCTGCTGCAGCTGCACCAGAGGTCCCCGAGAATGCTTTTATGAGAAAAAATAGGAAACCTCTTTCTTACCCCAGATATGCTTCCATTTGTCCCTTTCTTCCATTTTAATTCACATGTTTCTTTATAAGTTCTCACCCTCCTTCAGGCCACAGATCTCTTTAGAATGTATCCAGAGCCTCTCTCTAAGGAGAATTACATAGCATATAAATATAATTGCAAGTTTCATAACATTTCAATAGTTTAATAGCTTGCTGAAATGTATCTGTAGACACCAGGGTCAACTGTTGTGGCCCCAAAACTAGACTCTGGCAAGTTTTTGTGCTCAGTCATCCTCTCAGTGGGCCTCAGAAGTGCAGCTAGCACCATGCTAAGAGAGGCAGAAAGGCACAGAGATGGTAGAGAAATCGGTGTATGATTAGATGAAGTGTTCTAGATGCTATGATCTAGACATGACCCAAGTCATGACAACATCTGAATGAAAAGGAAAATTCAGATGGCAGAACTTTGCTGACCATATTTCTTGCTTTCCATCCAGATGCTTGGTCTATGCACATACACTTTTATGTTCTGAAAGTGCTGTTTGTGAACAACACCCAATGGGTTTCTCCCCTGGGTGGAGAGTGGCAGTATCTCCTCTAGCGAGCTAGAGTAAGTGTGGTCTCTTGCACAATGTTATTTTACAATTGACTCAGTGCCTGGCATGAAATCAAGCTGGGACCAGCTGCACTGGTGTGGCAACAGGAATATTCATACTTTAGAAGTTATCCTAATGTCATCACGGTAGCGGACACAGATGACATTTGTCTGAAAGGCTTTGCATCAAGGCACTTTCTTTCCTACGTTTTAACGAATCTGCTGTATGTGTGTCTTGGGAACCTGAGGTTGGAGTGCAAATGATTCATTTTTAGATTCAACATGCAGTGAGCATTATTTACATCTACTGCTTTTCTGCTTTGGTATATATCAATATTTATTGCTAATTCAATGTCAAATTTTGACCTTACTTTTTATAGTCAATATATGCTTCTTAGAGCAATAAATCTTTATAATCACCACAGTTTAAATCAATACCTGTTTATTATCTATTTATCATCTATGAGTCAACCTTTCTACACTTCGGATACTTAGCAACCCGGGCATCAGATATCTAAGGATGGAGCTCCACTGAAATGACTATTGAGGTACAAAGGATTCATATTACCTGCTTTTAAAGTTGGACATAAGAGCTAAAACAAGAGCAGTTACAACAAGAAAGACTCATAAAGTGGCTTGCTGGGCCAAAACAACTGTTGAGTTATAAAATATTTACAACATAAGAGATCTGCAAATTTATTTAAGTATATCCAAACAGTATATCTTTAGCACTGGGGTAGAATTCTATCTTTCCATGGAGAGCAAGTGACCTAAAAACATACTTAGCAGCAGACAGCACTAAAGCTGGCTTTTCCCATCACAGCACTCTCAGTTTAGTTGTGGGAGTGAATTTAAAGACAGACTCATGAACCAAATCAGATAACGCCACCTGCCAAGGCCTTCTTCAGGGAGTCAGTCGATGGTCCAGTCAGTGATGGGGCTCAGGCCCAGTGTCTGTGTTGTGGGGAGCCACGGGTCACCTCAAGGAGGAATGAGTCAGCAGTGGCATCAGGCTGCTGGCTGTAGCAGCTCCTCAGCCCTGCCAGTCCCCCGGTGCATGCATCCTCCAGGGGACCCTCGGGAAGGACTCACACTGGCTGGAAGTCAGAACATGCATCACAACCCAACGCTGCTTCAGTTCTTTGCTCTCCTCTCCTCACCTGTGAAGAGCCAGCTGTCCAGTAGCCTCTCACAGCCGCAGAATACTATAATTTAGAGAGCCCTTTGGCATCTATCGAGAGGATAAATCCGCACATCTGGTTATATGCAGGTCCTCTGTCCGTTGACGCTGTGGCACAGTGTCACTGAATAGCCTTTGAACAAACCCTCTTCATCACTTGTAGTTCTCAAGAATAACTGTAGAATGTGCTGAGAATGCAGCGTCCTGAGATGAGGATATCCTGGCTGGGACAGTGCAGGCTCTGTCCCCATTTCTCCTAGAACACAATGTCCTGCTATGCTTCAGCCCAGTGAGTCCCATTTCCTTAAAGTATAAAACCCAGGATAGGCTGCTTTCCAGGGTCCCTCAGCTGTGGTGCAGGTGGGGAACAAGCAGACAAGGCTCCATCTGAGCAATTTTCCTGAGCCTTGGAGGGCCCTTGTCACAAATCCTAGGCTTCTGTTATCCATTGCTGCCTATCTGTGAGTGATCAACCCACTTCATGTAGCTTGTATGTGGATGTTCTGTCTCACGGAATGCAGACAAGTTGGCAATCTTGTTTCACAAGACATCAGGTTCCATGACTGCCCTGAGCAAAGTGCTGAAGGGTAGATATTGTCCCAGATACTCAGAGAGCATTAGCAAACCAAGAACCTAAGGTCTCTACCCATTTTTCTGCAGTAGCTGGAAGAGTCAGGCAGGGTTCCCTGGCTATGTGACTTTGAGTTTGGTCTGCCTCATGTGGCTAATGGTGAGAGGGTTCTGGTGCCAGAGTAGCACACCCCAGCAGCACTTCCCCACCACCTTTCACTCTTCCCTCTTTCTGCCATCTGCTCAACTTGCCCCGGCCGGTAGGGGGGTCCTCATTCCTTTCAGGACATGAATTATAAACTTGTCTACAAAAACACCCTGGTTACCTATCATGGATGGAGGAAGTGTAGTTCAGAGGCTAAGCAGCAAGACTTTTGAGCCAGGAAGGGCTGGATCAATCTATGGAGTGAGCCTTGGCAAGTTCACTACTCAGGAGGTGGTAACCTAACTTGTACAATTGGGATTATGGGTTTCGAGGATTGGTGAGACTCTCTGCATGTTAAGTCATTTGCCCAGAATCCAGAGTGGAATCTATCCACAATACATGTTCATTGTCATTCTTTTCCTCCTCTTCCTCCTCCTCTTCCTCCTCCTCCTCCCTCTGTCCCCTGACCATGTTATTGCTAACATGGGGTTTTGCTGTTACTGTTGTTGTTTTTGACAGAGTCTCACTCTGTCGCCAGGCTGGAGTGCAGTGGGATGATCTCGGCTCACTGCAACCTCTGCCTCCTGGGTTCAAGCGATTCTCCTGCCTCAGCTTCCCAAGTAGCTGAGACTACAGGCACACACCACCACGCCCAGCTAATTTTTGTATTTTTGGTAGAGACAGGGTTTCACCATGTTGGCCAGGATGGTCTCAATCTCTTGACCTCGTGATTTGCCTGCCCCGGCCTCCCAAAGTGCTGGTATTACAGGTGTGAGCCACCGTGCCAGGCCAACATGTTTTTTTATAATTACATAACTTTATGCTAAGTGCCCAGGGAATACAATAGGAATTGGTCCCTATCCCTTTAAGGTGTAGTTGGGGAGGTGAAACTAATTTATGTGGAAGAAATGTGGCCCAGGCATGTGGTCAACTAGTGATCATGGTGAACAGTCTGGAGAAGGACAGAAGAGGGTACTGCTGTCTGCTGAACACCTGCTCTGGATTAAAAGTGTTACTTATAGTATCTCATGCAACCCCCCACCAGCCCTCCAAAACAAGTGTCTATCTTTCCTTTCACAGAGCAGCGAACTGAGTCCTGGTGAGATGAATCACTTGCCCAAGCTGTTAAGTAAATAGGTTCTGGAATTAGGATCTATTCCCAGTTGGGAGGGGGGTGCCAGGCTGCCTGACTTCTAAGTCAGGGTTTTTTCTTTCCTGCCATGTTTCTCTATGGGAAACAAGGAGATCCACGCAGGCTGCAGAAATCAAAAAGGTAATTAGAAAATGGAATTTGAATGAGGCCCTAAAATATGGCAGAATTTGATAGTCCCCCAGGGACTGGTAAGCTTAGCTCTATCACAAAGCCTGTGGTCTCTTTGGTAAATATTTAAGATATTGAAATCTCTTGACTACAATGTGTACTCTGAAGTTGTTGGTAGAATGCTCTACCAGGTCAATTGCTTCAAGTTTGCTAATTGTGTTGTTTAAATATTCCACATCTTGGCCGGGCACGGTGGCTCACACCTGTAATCCCAGCACTTTGGGAGGCCAAGGCGGGCGGATCACGAGGTCAGGATATCGAGAGCATACTGGCTAACACGGTGAAACCCCTTCTCTACTAAAAATACAAAAAAAAAAAAAAAATTAGCTGGGCGTGGTGGTGGGCGCCTTTAGTCCCAGCTACTCGGGAGGCTGAGGCAGGAGAATGGCATGAACCCGGGAGGCGGAGCTTGCAGTGAGCCAAGACCGCACCACTACACTCCAGCCTGGGAGACAGAGTGAGACTCCGTTTCAATAAATAAATAAATAAATATTCCACATCTTTACTGCTTTTGTTTGGGCATCAAATCAGCAGAGAGGTTTGCCAAAATCTCCAAGTATGATTATTGATTTGCCTACCTCTCCCTTTACTGCTATAAATTTCTGCTTTATATCTTTGAGGCTGTGCTGTTAGATCAATACAGATACAAACTGTCTACATATTCCAATTACATTGCTGCATTTATCATTATGGAATATCCCTCTTTATCATTATTAATACTTCTTGCTCTGGAGTCTGCTTTGTCTGATGTTAATATAGGGATAACATCATCCTTTTGGTGTTTGCATGGAATATGCTTTTCCTTCCTTTTACTTTCAATCTTTCTGTGTCTTTAGAGTTAAGGTGTGGCTTTGAATGCAGCCAATAATTGAGTTTTTTTAATTTTGTCTGACAATGTTTGTCTTTTTAAAAAAAAAATACTAAAATATACATTTAGGAATGGGTGTGTACCTTAAACCTCTCAGTAAATTTTCATTAAATGAGCATCACTGTATAATCAGCACACAGATCAAGAAATAGAACATTTGGCAACTCAAAAACTCTCAGGCCCCTTCCTAGACACTGCCTCTCTGCAGGGCCTACCACTATTTCTTACTTTTAACACCATATACTAGTTTTGCCTGCTTTTGAAATTTATAGAAATGAAACAATGCAATATTGAGTCTTCTGTGACTCCTTTCACTCAACATGTTTGTGAGATTCATTCACGTTGCTCTATCAGTAGTTTGCTTTTTGTCTTTCTGATAGTATTCTGTTGTATGGTACACAGCAATTTTTTAATGCATCTTTCTATTGAACTTTTCATAACATCCAGTTCGAGACTTTTACAAATAGGGTTGCCATTAAAATGTTTCTACAGTTTTATAAACACGTATACACATTTTGTCTCTCTATATATCTAGGAAGAAAATTGCTGGGTGTTATGCTACATTGATGTTCATCTTTGGTTGATAGTACCAAACCGTTAGCCACAGTGATTGTGTCAGTTACCAATCCCACCAGCAGTGTAACAGAGTTCTTGTACCCTGACTTGACATTGTCTGTCTTTTTCACTTTACTCAGAGCAATGGGGCCTCCTAGATTTAATCTGCATTCATCTAATGACTAACGAAGTGATGCACCTTACTTAGGTTTCTTATTTAGATGTACTATGTGCCTATTCAAGTGCTTCTGCTCATTTTCAATTAAGATGTGTCTAACTTTTTCTAATTGACTTGCAGGAGCTCTGCTTTGTGTGCTGAATATGTGTTCTTTGTCAGCAACATCTGCTGCAGATCCCCTCCCCATTCTGTGGCTTGTGTTTTTGCATTCACTTAATGATGCCTTGTGATAACAAACTACTTTTAATTTTAATACATTACAGTATATTGGGTTTTTTTCTTTGTAGTTGGTGCTTTTTGTGTTTGTTGAGGAAATTTTTGCCTACCCCAAGATCACAAAGTTATTATACCATATTTACTTCTAAAGACTTATTTATTTGTATATACTTATTTTACCTTTCACTTTCAGATTACAATACATTTCTAATCATTTCTGAGTATGGTTCAGGGTTAAGCTTTGTTCATATCAATACACATTCGATTCAACAGCACATGTTGAAAAGCTAATCTTTCTTCACTGTACAGCTTGTCACCTTCGTTATAAATCTATGTTTATATGTGTGGAGATCGTTCACTTTTAATTGGATTAATTGGATCACTGACAAATACAAACTTTATATTTAATGAATATATTTGCATTTAAATTTACCTTTTTGTTTCATTTTTTTATTCTGTATAACTTTTCTGTAGTTTTTTTCTTCATTTGTATTAATCAATATGGTGTATTATTCCATTTTTTCTCTTTATTACATTTTTCCATTATGTATATGTGTTATTTATGGAATAACAATATATGTTCTTGATTTATTACAGACTGTCTTAAACCATTGCTTCAACGCCTCCAGAACAATGCAAGAATGTAAAAACAATTTGATATCATTTGTCTATCTCACACCTGTTGTGTTAATATCGTTGTGTATTTCCATATATACTTTAGCCGCATAAGACTTTAGAATCATTGTTTCAAAAAGTCAATATTCATTTGGAGTTATCCATTTATTTATCATTTCCTGTGCACCTCCTTCCTTTCTCCCTACCAGATTTCCATCAGGAGAAATTTCCCTTCTTTGTGAAAAACTCACACTTAAAAGAAATTCTAATTTCTTTAACGAAGGTCAACAAATTCATTATTTCAGTTTTTGTTTGTGTGTAGATGTCTTTATTTTGCCTTCCTTTTTTGAAGAGTAGCACCAGGAACATGTATTTCAGATATTTCACCATGTTCTATATATCTCTTAAGCTCTTGCTTTTAAAAAACATAAAATTCCTCTATAATACAATCCAGGTCAATATTCCAATTCATTTTCATCCATTTTCTTGTGCCTAATCTGCTAATCAACTAAAAATAGACTTGCCTATTTTTTAAATTCTTAATTTCAGTTATTACACTTTTTTATGTACATAATGAGTATTTCATTTTTCAATAAATTCTAGTTCTCTGGTGGAATTATCCACAATTTTCTCTTGACTGTATTAATCATAAAATCCAATATTTTTAAAATACTGGAATTTAAAATTCAGTATCTGATAACTCCAGTACCTGGACTGTTTCCATTTTCCACCTTTTTCTGTGACTTTTAGTCATTTGGTCCTGTTTTTTGACATGTCTAGTAATTTTTTATGAAATACCCATATATCACATAGGAAAGAAATGTAGGGTCTGTCTTCCCCCAGAGAGGGTGTCTCTCTTCTGAGAGACAGATGGCAGGTCGTCTCTGACCGATCACTCTGACTGCTGCTGTGTTTCTGCATGGCTGCCTTCCCACGGCTCCACTCCTGCACACAGGTCTCACCTCGGCACAGTCTTCCCTGGTCCCAGCGGGAGCCTTCAGTGTTCACCAGGGCCCCTCCACACTCCCTGTCCCCAGCGTCACCCCTCCACACTCCCTGTCCCCAGCGCCACCCCTCCACACTCCCTGTCCCCAGCGTCACCCCTCCACACTCCCTGTCTCCCAGCACCACCCCTTCTCACACTCCCTGTCCCCAGCACCACCCCTCACACTCCCTGTTCCAGCACCACCCCTCCACACTCCCTGTTCCCAGCACTCCACCCTCCACACTCCCTTCTTGTCCTAGCTGCCACCCCTCTCCACACTCCCTGTCCCCAGCGTCACCCCTCCACACCTCCCTGTCCCCAGCACCACCCCTCCACACTCCCTGTCCCCAGCACCACCCCTCCACACTCCCTGTCCCCAGCACCCTCCACACCCCACCCCAGCTGCCACCCTCCACACCTCCTTGTCCCCAGCCACCCTCCCCGCCACACCCTGTTCCCAGCTGCCACCTCCACACCCCCTTGTCCCCAGCACCACCCTCCACACCCTGTTCCCAGCCACCCTCCACCACCCCCTGCAATCACCCCTCCACACTCCATTCCCAGCACCATGAGCCTGTGGGAATCTCTGCTCAGATATTCATCTCTGTACTGCTCCTTTCATCTTGGACTCTCAGTGTCTTGTTTCAAGAACACACAGCTTGGAAAGCAGCCGATACCTCAAAGGGAAGTTGCAAACAGGAGTTCTACCTCAATCCCGTGTTTCCTACCTCTCCAAGATCTTACCTTCTTAATGCACGCCACTGTACTGCCCTAGAGTTGCATAAGCCTTGGGCTGCTGTGGACCCAGCCCTACCTCCCACACTGTGGATTCACAGGTGCCCGGAGGTGAGTAGCAAGGCATTTACATGCACTTTCCTGCTTTCTTGGAGTGCGGTTCCCCAAGTCCTGGCTGCCTTGCTCTGACTCCAATGCCTTCACATGTTTCATTTTATTTTTAATCCAGATTTTATAGCTGTCTGCAGTGAAAGAGTTATTCCAATATATGCTACATGATTACAGCTGGAAGTGTGAGACCACTTTCTCTTTCAACATGACACTGTCATTATGATTGTGTCTCATGCTGGGTATTTTCTTAGATGTGTTCTCATTTAATTCTCTCCCTTTGAAGTCAACTGTATTCCCATTTTTAAGGATAAAAAATGTGGCTAATAAATGGAAAAGCTGGAGCTTAAGCCCAATTCTGAGTGATTTGAAACCCTATCTATTTTCAACTAAACCAGACTGCCTCATAACACAGTCATACCAAACTCGGCAGACACAGTCTCATTATTTTGTTTATCAGAATGTCATTTGAGTCTAGTCCCTTTTGATGAAGCCCCTGGCAGACAACCGGAGAATTCACTTTTCACCCTAATGTCCTGTGTCTGTCAAGAAGGAAACCAGAAAGATTTTTTGACTTCCCAGAATATGACACCAAATTTTAAAATGTGTCAGACAGCTCAAGCTGACAAATTGCCAGGGGGAAGAAAACGATGGGGTGCTGCCTTTCCTCAAGAACTTTAAGGTGATTTGGAGTTATTTTGTGTGAAAAGTGCAAAAGAAGTGATGAAAATTACTTAGAACAGCTGTACTTGCCTTGAAGCTCTGAGGATGCTGGAAATTTCAGTGAGTGACTTTTCTGTGTTAATGTAAAGGTGGGAAGCAGCACATTTAATATTGGATGACTTCCAGGGGAATCATCACTTCCAGGTGAATTTGGGAAAATAATTGAGATAAATCAAGTACAGAGGGTGCATAGCACACCTATTAAACCTTTCTTTTTTCCAGTGGTCTCCTGATACTCTGCATATTTCAGCAGCTCCTGAGACTTGTTTACTGTAGGTTTTAAGAATCTTCCAGAATCACCTCTTAAAACATGGCAAAATTAGCAAATGTGGACATCCTATCTGCTATAAGCAGAACTGCTGGATAAAATTTAGTTTAGAAATAGTTAGTAGAAATGGAAAGAAATAGAAATCTTCAGGCAGCATTAAGCAGGGAGGACTACATAGCCAACAATCTAAGAAGGTGAGTTAATGCCTCTGAGACCCAGACAACTATGAGAAGTGAATACAGACACTAATGGCCAGGGCCAGGGTTTGCCCAACCAAAGGAGAATAGAAGAGATGGCCTTGGGCCTGTGCTAGGCAAGGAGCTAACACTAAGAACTCTGCATAAACCTGGTACTAATGCACTATCCATAATGATTATTAACCCTTTATTATGTTCCAGTCATTGTCCTAAGTATTTTACACGTATTAACTCATTTAATTCTTGTAATAATGATGCATGTATTGGCAGGCTGGCTCTATTTCAAAGAGGCCAAAGTGTGTTTAATGGTTCCATCATCCTAGAAGCTGGTTTCTGTCTCCTATGACAGCATTGGATTGGACAGGTATCTAGGTCAACAGGATGGTGCTTCTTGAAGTCATCCAGGGACTCTGACTGATGGAAGCTCTGCTGTCCTCAAACTTGTTTTCCAAGATTACTTTGCGAAACTAGACTCTATTTTAGCCATTGGGATGGTGAAAGGAGGTAGAAGATACCTGAATAAGGTTTTTAGGGGCCAGACTGGTGTGGTTCACACTGCTTACACCCATATTCTATTGGCTAAGCTCAGTTGTGGGGCTACAATAAACATCAAAGGAGTCTGGGAAGTGTATTCTAGCTGTGTGCGCTAGAAGAAGAAGAAACAGGTTTAGTGAACAACCAGCAGTCTCTGCTATAAATCTATGAGACAGGTCACATTATCTTCATTATTTTACATATAGGGAACCTGAGTACAGAGCAGATGACTTCTTGAGGTTACAGAGAAATTGGGATTAAAACTCCAACCATCTGGCCCCCAATTCTGCATGCCTCTTTCCTACCTGGGCACACTGTTGCGTGGAATTGCCTTTCCTCATGAAAGAGGAAATCAGAACTACAGCCACCAGGATCAGGAAAGTGGGAGAAAAATATATAACTGCTCTGGTAGAAAAAGATTCCTATGGAAAAAAAAAATCGAGCTGTGGACTGTGCCATGTGCTACTGACACATGGTGCAAGATTCCAAGCTGATTCCCTAGTACATGATGTACGATTCCAAGCTGAGAAATTAATGAGCAAACTGGTTCCTGACTCAAGAAGACCCTCAGATGCTCAGCAGAAGCATACCTAAAATGACGTTGAAGGGCCATGTCCACAACGAGGGCTGATGTGAATAACAGAGGGGGAAAGGAAACACAGAGGAGGAACTCACTTGAAGCTGCATAAGGAAATCGACTCAGTGAAAGATCAGATCAAAAGTACGGCTGTAAGGTTCTTTGTTAAGACCGTTCAGCTGGACTAAAATGGCCACTCAGAAAGCAATGTCACATGTGACCCATCCCAAGAGGAAATGGAAGAGAATTTTAATTTGATGTGTAATAAATTTATAATTTTTTAAAAGAACTTTTACCAGCTTCGTCTGAAAGAGACTGATACAGCTCAAAATGAAAAGCATTCTCACAGGCCTCAGCAGTCTCTGGGAAGGAGGCAGCCTGAGAATGCTAAGAACAACAAGTGGGACCGCTCCCCATGGACAGGAAGACTCAGAGGGCAGAGCCAACGCTATGGAGAACCAGGGGCAGGACTGCAGAGATGGGGCCACATCAACTTCAGGATTGATGTGGACCAGTGACGTCCGTACATCTTCAGTCTCCCACCTTTTTTCCTACAAGCTTGTCTGCTGTAATGAATGCATCTCTGCCTCATCATTACACATTAGAAGATAATGAACAGGTCATCTGTCTCTTTATTCCTAGTCTTCTGTTCACGAAGAACAATGACTGAGATGAACCTTAAAAACTGCCTGAGGCCCTTTGTCTGCTCCTGGAGCTGATTCGGGGGACAAGAACCTGGACTTTCAGCCTGAACCTGATCCATGCTGGAATAAAACATTGGAGGAGCAGAGTGTGTTCTACATGTGGGAAGGAGACAGATCACTGGATGCCAGAAGGAGTACCAGGAAAGTCAGTCAGTAGACACGGCCCCCCAGGAAACACACCCCTCCCTCATGAATCTGCTACGCCTTGGGACTTGCATTCACCAATAGAGCATGGTGGGAATGGTGTTGTGCCCATGCTGGGCCTAAGCCTTCCAAAGGTCTAGAGTTTTCTGCTTTGTAATTTTGGAGCCCTG
This sequence comes from Papio anubis, assembly GCF_008728515.1. NCBI lineage: Eukaryota > Metazoa > Chordata > Mammalia > Primates > Cercopithecidae > Papio > Papio anubis. The sequence goes on along the minus strand of NC_044985.1, from coordinate 678,691 downwards.
AGTGGTCCTATTAAAAGTCTATCTGCTCTCTAAATTCTTCCTCTCTGGGTAGGGCATCTCTGAAAGAAAGGCAGCAGCCCCAGTCAGGGGCTTATAGATAAAACTCCCATCTCCCTGAGACAGAGCACCTGGGGGAAGGGATGGCTGTGGATGCAGCTTCAGCAGACTTAAATGTTCCTGCCTGCCAGCTCTGAAGAGAGCAGCGGATCTCCCAGCACAGAGCTTGAGCTCTGCTAATGGGCAGAGTGCCTCCTCAAGTGGGTCCCTGACCCTGGTGCCTCCTGACTGAAAGATACCTCCCAGCAGGGGTCAACAGACACCTCATACAGGAGAGTTCCAGCTGGCATCTGATGGGTGCCCCTCTGGGACAAAGCTTCCAGAAGAAGGAACAGGCTGCAATCTTTGCTGTTCTGCAGCTCCCACCAGTGATACCCAGGCAAACAGGGTCTGGAGTAGACCACCAGCAAACTCCAGCAGACCTGCAGCAGAGGGACCTGTTAGAAGGAAAACTAACAAACGGAAAGGAATAGCATCAACATCAACAAAAAGGACGTCCATACAAAAACCCCATCCAAAGGTCACCAACATCAAAGACCAAAGATAGATAAATACATGAAGATGAGGAAAAACCAGCAAAAAAACACTGAAAATTCCAAAAACCAGAATGCCTCTTCTCCTCCAAAGGATCACAACTCTTTGCCAGCAAGGGAACAAAACTGGATGGAGAATGAGTTTGACAAATTGACAGAAGTAGGCTTCAGAAGGTGGGTAATAACAAAGTCCTCTGAGCTAAAGGAGCATGTTCTAACCCAATGCAAGGAAGCTAGAAAACAGGTAAAAGGAATTGCTCACTAGAATAACCAGTTTCGAGAAGAACATAAATGATCTCATGGTGCTGGAAAACACAGCATGAGAACTTCGTGAAGTATACACAAGTATAAATAGCCAAATCAATAAAGCAGAAGAAAGGATATCAGAGATTGAAGATCAACCTAATGAAATAAATCATGAAGACAAGATTAGGGAAAAAAGAATGAAAAGGAATGAACAAAGCCTAAAAAAAATGGGAATATGTGAAAAGACCAAATCTGTGTTTGATTGGTGTATCTGAAAGTGATGGGGAGAATGGAACCAAGTTGGAAAACACTTTTCAGGATATTATCCAGAAGAACTTCCCCAACCCAGCAAGATAGGCCAACATTCAAATTCAGGAAATACAGAGAACACCACAAAGATACTCCATCAACCCCAAGACACGTAATTGTCAGAGTCACCAAGGTTGAAATGAAGGAAAAAAATGGTAAGGGAAGTCAGAGAGAAAGGTCAGGTTACCCACAAAGGGAAGCCCATCAGACTAACAGCGTATCTCTCTGCAGAAACCCCACAAGCTAGAAGAGAGTGGGGGCCAATATTCAACATTCTTAAAGGAAAGAATTTTCAACCCAGAATTTCATATCCAGCCAAACTAAGCTTCATAAGCAAAGGAGGAATAAAATCCTTTACAGACAAGAAAATGCTGAGGGATTTTGTCACCACCAGGCCTACCTTACAAGAGCTCCTGAAGGAAGTACTAAATGTGGAAAGGAAAAACCAGTACCAGCCACTGCAAAAACATACTAAATTGTAAAGGTCGTCGACACTATGAAGAAACTGCATTAACTAATGGGCAAAATAACCCTCTAGCATCATAATGACAGGATCAAATTCAAACATAACAATATTAACCTTAAATGTAAATGAGCTAAATGCCCCAATTAAAAGACACAGACTGGCAAATTGGATAGTCAAGACCAATTGGTGTGCTGTATTCAGGAGACCCATCTCAAGTGCGAAGACACACATAGGCTCAAAATAAAGGGATGGAGGAATATTTATCAACCAAATGGAAAGCAAAAAATAGCAGGGGTTGCAATCCTAGTCTCTGATAAAACAGACTTTATACCAACAAAAATTGAAAACGACAAAGAAGGGCATTACATAATGGTAAAGGGATCAATGCAACAAGAAGAGCTAACTATCTTAAATACGTGTGCACCCAATACAGGAGCACCCAGATTCATAAAGCAAGTTCTTAGAGACCTGAAAAGAGACTTATAATCCCACACAATAATAGTGGGAGACTTTACCATCCCACTGTCAATATTAGACAGATCAATGAGACAGAAAATTAACAAGGATATTCGGGACTTGAACTCAGCTCTGGACCAAGCAGACCTAATAGATCAATGAGACAGAAAATTAACAAGGATATTCAGAACTTGAACTCAGCTCTGGACCGAGCAAACCTAATAGACATTTACAGAACTCCCCACCCCAAATAATAGAATATACGTTTTTCTCAGCACCATATCACACTTATTCTAAAATTGACCCAAAATTGGAAGTAAACACTTCTCAGCAAATGTAAAAGAACAAAAATCATAACAAACAGTCTGTCAGACCACAGTGCAATCAAATTAGAACTGAGGATTTAAAAATTCACTCAAAACTGTACAGCTACATGGAAACTGAACAACCTGCTCCTGAATTACTTCTGGGTAAATAACAAAATTAAGGCAGAAATAATTAAGTTATTTGAAACCAAAGAGAACAAAGATACAACGTATCAGAATCTCTGGGAAACAGTTAAAGCAGTGTTTAGAGGGAAATTTATAGCACTAAATGCCCACAGGAGAAAGTGGGAAAGATCTAAAATCAACACCCTAACATCACAACTAAAAGAACTAGAGAAGCAAGAGCAAAGAAACTCAAAACTTCTGCTAGTTATTTCTAGCAGAAGACAAGAAATAACTAAGATCAGAGCAGAACTGAAGGAGATAGAGACACGAAAAAAACCCTTCAAAAAAATCAATGAATCCAGGAGCTGGTTTTTTGAAAATATTAACGACATAGATAGACTGCTAGCCAGACTAATAAGGAAGAAAAGAGAGAAAAATCAAATAGACACAATAAAAAATGATGAAGGGGATATCACCACTGATCCCACAGAAATACAGACTACCATCAGAGAATACTATAAACATCTCTATGCAAATAAACTAGAAAATCTAGAAGAAATGGATACATTTCTGGACACATACACCCTCCCAAGACTAAACGAGGAAGAAATCAAATCCCTGAATAGACCAATAACAAGTTCTGAAATTGAGGCAGTTATTAATAGACTGCCAACCAAAAAAAGCCCAGGACCAGATGGATTCACAGCCAAATTCTACCAGAGGTACAAAGAGGAGCTGGTATCATTCCTTCTGAAACTTTTCAAAACAATAGAAAAGGAGGGACTTCTCCCTAACTCATTTTATGAGGCCAGCATCATCCTGATACCAAAACCTGGCAGAGACACACACACACAAAGAAAATTTCAGGCCAATAACCCCGATGAACATTGATACACAAATCCTCAATAAAATACTGGCAAACCGAATCCAGCAGCACATCAAAAAGCTCATCCACCACGATCAAGTTGGCTTCATCCCTGGGATACAAGGGTGGCTAACATATGCAAATCAATAAATGTAATCCATCACATAAACAGAACCAATGACAAAAACTACATGATGATCTCAATAGATGCAGAAAAGGCCTTTGATAAAACTCAACACCCCTTCATGCTAAAAACTCTCAATAAACTGGGTATTGATGGAACGTATCTCAAAATAATAAAAGCTGTTTATGACAAACCCACAACCAATATCATACTGAATGTACAAAAGCTGGAAACATTCCCTTTGAAAACCAGCACAAGACAAGGATGCCCTCTCTCAACACTCCTATTCAACATAGTATTGGAAGTTCTGGCCGGGGAAATCAGGCAAGAGAAAGAAGTGAAAGTATTCAAATAGGAAGAGAGGAAGTCAAATTGTCTCTGTTTGCAGATGACATGATTGTATATTTAGAAAATGCCATCATATCAGCCCAAAATCTCCTTAAGCTCATAAGTAACTTCAGCAGTCTCAGGATACAAAATCAATGTGCAAAAATCACAAGCATTCCTATACACCAATAATAGACAGCTAGATCAAGAGTGAACTCCCATTCACAACTGCTACAAAGAGAATAAAATACCTAGGAATCCAACTTACAAAGGATATGAAGGAACTCTTCAAGGAGAACTATAAACCACTGCTCAAGGAAATAAGAGCGGACACAAACAAATGAAAACATCCCATACTCATGGATAGGAAAAATTAATATCATGAAAATGGCCGTAACTGCCCAAAGGAATTTATAGATTCAATGCTATCCCCATCAAGCTACCATTGACTTTCTTCACAGAATTAGAAAAAAACTACTTTAAATTTCATATGGAACCAAAAAAAGAGCCTGTATAGCCAAGATAATCCTAAGCAAAAAGAACAAAGCTGGAGGCATCATGCTACCTGACTTCAAACTATACTACAAGGCTATAGTAACTGAAACAGCATGGTACTGGTACCAAAACAGATATATAGACCAATGGAACAGAACAGAGGCCTCAGAAATAATGCCACACATCTACAACCATCTGATCTTTGACAAACCTGACAGAATAAGCAATGGGGAAAGGATTCCCTATTTAATAAATAGTGTTGGGAAAACTGACTAGCCATATGTAGATAACTGAAACTGGATCCCTTTCTTACACCTTATACAAAAATTAACTCAAGATGGATTAAAGACTTAAACATAAGACCTAAAACCATAAAAATCCTAGAAGAAAACCTAGGCAATACCATTCAGGACATAAGCATGGACAAAGATTTTATGACTAAAACAACAAAAGCAATGGTAACAAAAGCCAAATTTGACAATGAGATCTAATTTAATGACTAATAACTACTACCAAGGTCACAGCAAAACTCAGGAGCCATCTTGAATAGGGTCCCATTAGCCAAAGGGGAGATATTAGCTACAATGGATTAAACACATAAAATGGAATTAAATCCATGCATTTGTAACCTCATTGAAAAAACACGCATATGTTTAATCTTGGAGAAGAAAACTGAACCAACTCGTTAGTAAAAAAGCAAGTAAATAAAGGGAACCAAGCATTTTCCCTGGCTTTCTCATGCAATGTGTGCCACTTGGTAGGCAAAGTTTCTCTTTATAAAGCATTTTAGTTTATAAATCAAGAAGGCATATGACATCAGAATGCTACCCACCATTGTGTAGCTCCTAATGAATTAGTGGGTCTAAGTGCTGATCATCAATGGCTGCTGTCATCATGAAAAGAGAGACAAACGCATTATGGGTAACCTAATGGAAAAACACACATTCCTGATGTGTGTTTTGCAGAGGAGGAGGAGGAAGAAGGGGAGAAAAAAACACCCCAATTTAGTCAGAACTTTAGATCCAAATACCAATTTATGAAAATACGAAGGATAAAAAAACATATAAAACAACACCCTGGGGATATAATCAGGAAACTCCAAATTGTGAAATATCTGTGGACAAACAACCTATTTCTTTGACAAATAAGTTGCATGGAACAAAAAGAGATGGAGGCAAAATATCTATAGGCAAGAGAGATTTAGGAAATACATCATCCAATCACAGTACACGGACTTTATTTGGATATTGATATAAACTAATAAATCATTGAGAAAATAACATTTATGAGACAATTAGAGATAGGAACACTGGCTGGCAGTATGACAATATGAAAGAATTATTGTTAATTTTTTAGGCACAGTAGGTTAAAACAATCCTCATGTTCTAAAGACACATATTGAAACATTCGTGAATAAAATTATACAATGTCCTGGATTTTCTTCAAAATAATATAGAAAATGGGGAAGTGGGTTGGGTGATTGCTGACCCACAGAGGCAGGGACTAGGGGACATTATGATATTCTTTTTGCATTTGTATATACTTGAAATTTTCAAAATTAAAATGTAGAAAAATATTTCATGAGGGCCTAAGAACTGCTCGCTCATGCCCTTGTAGGCATCTGGTCTTCAGAATAACTTAGTGTTTCCTGGAAGACCTCCTGGTCTCATTATTTTGTATTTCTAACATAAAATCAGAGGTAATTTGAAATTTTATTTGTAACGGCTTTCTTTGCAAGTGTACTTCTACCTGAGTTGGCTTTTCATGGCTCCAAAACTGCTCTCCGGGTTTAGGTAGCGACATCTGGCCATTTCGGATGAGTACACCTATTGGCAGGTGGACAGCTTTCTCCATATGGGCCATACCATTACCATAAATCCATATGCATAAATATGCATGAAATAGGTGCCATATGTTGGTTCACTGCTTAACATTCACCGAGCAGACTTCCCCTGTTCACCCTTCTCACTCTCCTCTAATCTTTCCCTTTTGTCTAATCACTGGAGCTCCTAATTTCATCCTGTGCTATTTTACTCTTTTTTAGTTTTTCTTCTGCTTCTTTGGGGGAACACAAGAGCCCCCCAAAACTAGGGGAAGGAGTGCTGTCAGTCAAGGCATGGGGGTAGCAGTAGGGCCAGTGTGGGCAAGGGGCAGTGGAGGAGGACGATCTAGATGGTGGGTCAACTCACACAGGAGCCTGGGAGTTTGTGGTGTAGGAATGATTAAACCCCAGTGATTTTGGTTTTCTGTTGCTGCATCACAAACTACCCTCAAAAGAAAAACTGAACATTTTATTGGGAGGGGTCTTTCTAACTAAGTTATTCCTCTGCTTCATATAATGTTGGCTGGGGAAAAAATCGTCTGGGGTTTGGGTGGGCTACAAAGCCTAGGCTGGTCCATCCCCACGTTGGGCCCTTGGTGTGGATGGCTGGAAGGTTAGGCTCAGCTGGGATGCTGGTGAGACCTGGGCCTTCTCTCCCACTAGGTGGCTTCAGCGCCCCTCCTCCTGGCTTTGCCTTCCACGTGGTCTCTGTGTGGCCTGTCACACAGGGTAGGCAGACTTTTTTAAAAAATTATTATTATAGTTTAAGTTCTGGGGTACATGTGTAGAACATGCAGGTTTGTTACATAGGTATACACATGCCATGCTGGTTTGCTGTACCCATCAACCTGTCATCTACATTAGGTAGTTCTCCTAATGCTATCCCTCCCCTAGTGCCCCACCTCCTGACAGGCCCCAGTGTGAGATGTTCCCCTCCCTGTGTCCATGTGTTCCCATGTTCAATTACTACTTATGAGTGAGAACATGCGGTGTTTGGTTTTCTGTTCCTGTGTTAGTTTGCTGAGAATGATGGTTTCCAGCTTCATCCATGTCCGTGCAAAGCACATGAACTCCCTTTTTTATGGCTGCATAGTATTCCATAGTGTATATGTGTCACATTTTCTGTATCCAGTCTACCATTGATGGGCATTTGGGTTGGCTCCAAGTCTGCTACTGTGAATAGTGCTGCAATAAATATACGTGTGCATATGTCTTTATAGCAGAATGATTTATAAGCCTTTGGGTATATACCCGGTAATGGGATTGCTGGGTCAAATGGTATTTCTGGTTTTAGATCCTCGAGGAATCGCCACACTGTCTTCCACAATGGTTGAACTAATTTACAGTCCCACCAATAGTGTAAAAGCATTCCTATTTCTCCACATCCTCTCCAGCATCTGCTGTTTTCTGACTTATTAATGAATCGCCATTCTAACTGGTGTGAGATGGTATCTCATTGTGGTTTTGATTTGCATTTCTCTAATGACAAGTGATGATGATTTTTTTTCATGTTTGTTGGTTGCACAAATTTTTTTTGAGAAGTGTCTGTTCATATCCTTTGCCCACTTTTTGATGGGCTTGTTTGTTTTTTCTTGTAAATTTGTTTAATTTCCTTATAGATTCTGGATATTAGCCCTTTGTCAGATTAATAGATTACAAAAATTTACTCCCATTTTGTAGCTTTCCTGTTCACTCTAATGATAGTTTCTTTTGCTGTGCAGAAGCTCAGTCATTTCTCCCAGGGGTTCTGGTTTCTCTTAATAAAATACAGTATTTCAGGATCACAATCTCAGCTCTAGAGCTCCTCCTCACTTCTGAGTTCATCGTTATTTTCCTAGGACATTTTAGTCAACAAAACTAGGAAATATGTGTATTTCTGTGTTTTTAAAGGAAATGTAACATATCATGAGTTTATGCTAATACTTCTAATCCAAATTCATAATTATAAGGCTTTCATTTAACCCTTTCAGTCTTACATCTGTATTTTTTTCCTCTTACAGTGAATCCCAGTTCTCAATAATACACAAACTGACAGAATTGGAGAATCACGTAATTATTCCCAGACTCTGTTTTTATAGCCACAACATACCCACAATTTAGAATAGCAAATACCAGCACTCCTCCAACAATATGATTACTGTAAAGAACTTAAGTTTTGCTTTTTGTTTTGCAAATAGACTTTGTATCTAAGAATATATTCCATTAGGGATATACAAATTACAGTGTTTTAAAGCCACTTGGAATATTTCTTTCTGTGTGGTTATGCAACCAACTGGATATATTTAAAAGTTTCTTTGATTCATCTTATTTTTGAGTTTTAAAGACCATTTTAATTTAAATTTGCTTTATAATTGTGTAAAATAATTTTGTGGTGCTAAAATCAAATTTATAAAAACAAGCTCTTAAAAAAGTATAGTTTTTATCCTTGTCCTCTCTATTCTATCCCTTCCATAGGTAAGCTATCCTCCCATTATTTGTGATTTGTGTAATACAGAGAGGTATGTAGAACCATATCTCCCCTTCTCAGCTAAATGGCAGCACAGTATACCCACTTTTCTCTATCTTGCATTATTGTTATTTCACACACATACTGGACATAACCATGTAGACATCAATAGATATATTCCTCATTACTTTTTTTGTAGCTACATGGTATGCCAATGTGGAGATATATCATAGTATAGTCAACCTTATGTATGGATGTTTAGGTAGTTGCTAGTTTTTGCTGTTACAGAGTCCTGCATAAGCAGCCTTTTGTCTATGTCTTTTTTTTTTTTTTTTTTTTTCTGAGACAAGGTCTGGCTCTGTCACCCAATCTGGTGTGCAGCAGCATGATCTTGGCTCACTGCAACCTCCATCTCCTGGGCTCAAGCCATCCTTCCACCTCTGCCTCCCAAGTAGCTGGGACCACAGGCATGCACCACCACACCTGGATACTGTTTGTATTTTTTGTAGAGATGGAGTTTCACCATGTTGCCCAGGCTGGTCTCAAATTCCTGAGCTCACGTGGACCACCCACCTCATCCTCCCAAAATGCTGGAATTACTGGCGTGAGCCAGCATTTCCATCTATGGAAATCCATGCCCAGCCATCTAAGTTTCTTAGAACTTCTGTCAGTGTAACTGTGGGATACATTCATGTAATTCCAATTGCTGCAGAGAAGGATGAAGACATGTACAACTTTTCTAGGCATTGCTGAATTCCACTCCTGAGGTCTGGTCTGAAAAAAGTGGATTCTATTTTATCTTTTCCTCACTGATTTGAGGTGGTACACATCAGATTCATCAGATTATAGCTACTAACAATATACAAGAGTGCCTATCTCCCCACAGCCTGGCCAAAAGAGTACACTGTTAAAACTAGGACTTTGCCAATCTGGTGGGTTAAAAATGGAATCTTCACATAGTTTTCATATGGATTTCTTTTATATCAGTAGCTATGAGCATCTTTTCATGTGGTGTAGAATCATTTGCACTTATTTTTCTATGAATGAAACATTACTCTGATCTTTCCATAGGGCTCTAGGTTATTTTCTTCTGTAGTATTAGAAGCTCTTTGGATATTAAGAATATAAACGCTTTCTCTGCAATATAAGTTGCAAATATCTTTTCCTAGTTTGTCATTACTTTGTTCTACGGTGTTGTCCTGAAAACTACTTTTTAAAATTTTTATTATTCAAACATATCAAATTTTATTCTCACTGTTTCTGAATTTTAAATTTATGCCAAATTATATAGGAATTTCATCTGTGTTTTCTTTTACTGTACATGTGATTCCATTTTTTTTACATTGAAATCTCTTATCCTTTTGTAATTGACATGATACATGAAAAAAGAATCCAATTTCTTCTTTTTTTCCATAGGGTCACTCAGTTATTCAGTTTTTTAAAGTTTTTCTTTTCCCCTGATGATTTGAAATCCCACTTTCCTGTTATAGTAAACTTTTAAATGTAAGTGTATCTGTTTCTGGATGTTCTGTTCTATTAATCTGTCTGCTCTTTATGGATCTATGTCACACTGCTTTACTTATGGGCTTTATTGCATATTGAATGTCTCACAGAACCCCATATCCTTGCTCCTCCAAGCAATCTTTATAGGCAAATTGTCTTGATCTAGAAAAAAAAGTTATGGCCATTACTGTACTGGGATTTTAAAAGTTAGGATAATGTTAGCTTGTCTATCCAAAAATATAGTGCCTTTCCATGTCTTCAAATCTATTTTTACGTCTTTTAAAAGTATGCATAGTTTTCCTCATATGGATTTTGATCATTTCTTGCTGCATCTATGTCTTTGTATTTTTGCTATGTCTATTTTTGTAAATGGGCTCTTCTCTTCCATTATATCTTCACATATGTGTGTGTGTGTGCACAGTACTATATATATATATATATAATGTTTTTCTCAGCCTTTAGGCTAAGATCAAGTGCAGAATATATATACTTATTCATATGTGTATATTAATAAATATTAGAATGTATATTTTATGAATGAATATTAATATAATTTAATATATAAACTGCATATATGTGTAGACAAATATATGTGTATATGTATATATACACACATACTTCTATGCATGTGTGTATATACTCATTCTATAAACTGATATTTTCTTTGTATAAATTTAAGTGGTACAAGTGCAATTTTGTTACATGGATATATTACTGTATTAGGATATTCTTGCATTGCTATAAAGAAATACCTGAGGCTGGGTAATTTATAAAGAAAAGAGGTTTAATTGGCTCACAGTTCTGCTGGCTGTACAAGAAGCATTGGGCTGGCTGGCATCTGCTGCTGCTGAGAGCCTCAAGAGGCTTCCAATCATGGCAGAAGGAAAAGGGGGAGCAGGTGCATCACATGGCAAAAGCAGGAGCAAGAGAGGGGCAGAAGGTGCCATGCTCTTTTAAACAACCAGGTTTCGTATGAATTACCAGAGTGAGAACTCGCTCATTACCAAGGGGAGAGTGCTAAGCCATTCAAGAGGGATCCAGTCCCATGACCCAAACACCTCCTACCAGGCCCCACTTCCAACATTGGGGACTACATTTCAATGTAAGATTTGGAGGCGACAAACATACAAACTGTATCATTCAGCCCCAAGTCCCCCAAATTTAACATCTTTCTCACATTGCAAAATATAATCATTCCTTCACAATAGTAACCAAAAACATTAACTCTAAAACCCCAAGTCCCAAGTCCAAAGTACCATGTGGGAATGAGTTCCTGCCATTTATGACTCTGTAAGATCAAAAGATGTTATTTACTTCCAAGACACAATTGTGGCACAGGCATTGAGTAAACATTCCCATTCCAAAAGGGAGAAACTACCCAAAACAAAGGGACTAGAGACCCCACACAAGTCTGAAACCCAGCAGGGCAGTCATTACATCTCAAAGCTCCAAAATAACCTCCTTTGACTCCACGTCTTGTATTCAGGACACACTGGTGCAAGGGATGGGTTCGCAAGGCCTTAGGCAGCACATTCCGACATGGCTTTGCAGGGTACAGCTGCTTTCACAAGTTGGAGTTAAGTGCCTGCAGCTTTTCTAGATGTAGGGGGCAAGCTGCCAGTGAACCACCATTCTGGAGTATGGAAGGCAGTAGCCTCCTTCCCACAGATCCACTAGGCAGTGCCCTGGCGGGGACTCTGTGTGAGGGCTCCAACCCCATATTTCCCATTGGCACTGCTATAACAGGGGCTTTCCATGGGGGCCCTGCCCCTGTAGCAGGCATCTGCCTGGGCACCCAGACTTTCCCATACATCCTCTAAAATCTAGGGGCAAGATGTCAACCACCCTTCACTGTTACATTCCTCCCATCTTCCAGCTTAACACCACATGGAATCCACCAAGGTTTATGGCTTGTGCCCGCCACAGTAGCCTGAGCTGTGTCTGGGGGCCTTTCAGCCAAGGCTGGAGTTGGAGCTGCTGGGATGGAGGGAACAGTGTCTCAAGGCTGGGCCTGGCTCTCAAAAACATTTTTCCCTTCTCGGCCTCTGAGCCTGGGATGGGAGGAGCTGTCCCAGAGACTTCTGAAATACCTTTGAAGCCTTTTTCCCATTGTGCTGGATATGAGCACGTGCCTCCCTTTTAGTTAGGCTACTCTCTAGCAAGTGGTTGCTCCACAGCCTGCTGGAATTCCTCTCTTGAAAATGCTTTTTCTTTCTCTGACACATGGCTAGGCTCCAAATTTTCCAAACTCTTATGCTCTCCTTTTCCTTTTCCAAGTAAGTTCCAAGGTTAAGTCATTTCTTTGCTCCTGTACCTGATATAAGCTCTTAGAAGCAGCCAGGCCATATCCTGAATGCTTTGCTGCTTAGAAATTTCCTCCACCAGATACCCTAAGCCATCACTCTTAAGTTCAAATTTCCACAGATCCCTACGGCTTGAACACAATGCAGCCAGATTCTCTGCCAGGTTGTAACATGGGTGACCTTTATGCCGGTTCCCAATAACTTCCTCATTTCCATCTGAGACCTTGTCAGCCTGGCCTTCACTGTCCATATTTCTATCAGCATTTTGCTTACAACCATTTAACCAGTCTCTAAGATGTTCCAACTTCCCCTCATCTTCCTGTCTTCATCAGAGCCCTCCAAAGTCTTCCAACCTCTTCCTGCTATGCAGTTCCAAAGCTGACTCCACATTTTCAGGTATCTTTACAGCAATGTCCCAGTTTTGGTGCCAATTTTCTATATTAGGCTTTACTTGCATTGCTATAAAGAAATACTGAGGCTAGGTAATTTATAAAGAGATTGAACTGGCCCACAGTTCTACAGGCTGTACAAGAAACATGGTGCTCATATCTGCTGCTGATGAGGGCCTCAGGAAGCTTCCAATCATTGCAAAGTGAGCGCAGGTTCATCACATGGTGAGAGCAGAAGCATGAAAAAGACAGAGGAGGGGCTGGGCACAGTGGCTCATGCCTGTAATCCCAGCACTTTAGGATGCCAAGGCAGGTAGATCGCCTGAGGTCAGGAGTTTTGAGACTGGCCTGGCCAACATGGTGAAACCCCGCCTCTACTAAAAATACAAAAATTAGCTGGGCATGGTGGCGTGCACCTGTAGTCCCAGCTACTTGGGAGACTGAGGCAGGAGAATTGCTTGAACCTGGAAGGCGGAGGTTGCAGTGAGCTGAGATCGCATTACTGTACTCCAGCCTGGGTGACAGACAGAGAGAGATGCTGTCTCAAAAAATGAGAGAGAGAGAGAGACAGAGAGAAAAAGTGCGACACTCTTTTGAACAACCAGATCTTGCATAAACTACCAGAGCAAAAACTCACTCATCATCAAGGGGATGGTGCTAAGCCATTCATGAGAAATCCACCTCCATGACCCAAACACCTTCCCACCAGGCTCCACCTCCAATAGTGGGGATTACATTTCAACACAAGATTTAGAGAGGACAAACATCTAAATTGTATCCATTGCATGGTAGCAAAATCTGAGCTTTTACTGTGCCCATCGTCTAAATAATGTACATTACACCCATTAAGTAATTTTTTTATCCTCTATTCCCCTCCCACCTCTCCACCCTTCTGAGTCTCCAATGTCTATCAGTCTATACTCTGTATATGTGTATACAGTATTCAGCTTTCACTTATAAGAAAAAATGTGCAGTATTTGTCTTTCTGTTTCTGAGTTGTTTGACTTAAGATATATTTTTACTCAATTGTCATGTTATTTGCAGCTTTTCCATTGATTTGGGTGAGGAGGAATTTCCAGATATAAGATCGTGTTACTTGCAAAGAAAAATGGCATTACTTCTTACTTTGCCATTATTGTGCCTCTAGTTTTTTTCTTTTATCTAATTGCTTTGATTAGTATCTGTAACACAATATTCAATAGTACTGGAGGTGGTCGGCATCCCACATTAGTGACACAGTCTCTAGTTTTCCCAGTAAGCAAAATTCAACTTTTGGGCTGGTACATGCACAAAAGCATGCTCGTGTGTGTATTCATGTTAATAATATATCCATATATTTATATTTTATTTCCATTTTTAAGGATTTTTTTCAAATATTTTTATGCATCTATGGAGATTGGCATGTTTTACTTCTTATCTCTATAAATACGATGGACTGTATTAATGAATTACTTAATATTGAATAAGCTTTACATTCCTGGAATAAACTCAGCTTGACAATGACACATTATTTTTAAAGTGCTGTTAAATTTTGCTTGCTAATATTTTATCTATTTTTTTGAAGTAATATATTTCAATTAATATAATGATGATATTATGTATTTACTACAATTATTTGTCAGTTTTAGTTTTGATGTAATACTTGCTTCACAAAACTAATTTATAAGGTTTTTTTTCTTTCTCCATATCCACAAACTTTATAAGTAGTTTTGGAATTTACCTGATTGGTAGAATTCCTGTCACTCCATCTGGGTTTCATGCCTTCATTGTGAGGGTGCGCTTCAACTATGTTCTTTATTTCTTCTATCATAATTGGTCTGTTAGACTTTGACTAAGGTAAATTTTGGCAGATTGCATTTTTCTTAACAATTATCTATTTCATGTAGAATTTAGGTGCATCTGCAAATACATGATCTGAATAGGCCTATACCTATTAAATAAATTTAATCAATAATAAGTTTCCAAAGAAAGCACTAGGCCTATATGGATTCACTAATAAATATTACCAAACATTTAAGTAATAAATTATGTCAATTGTCTACAATCTTTTCCAAAGATAGAAGCAGAAGGAATACTTCCTAACTCATTCTATAAGGCCAACATTACCCAAATATCAAAGCCAGAGAAGAACATCACAAGAAAATAAAACTACAGAGCAACATCTCTCATGAATATAGATACAAAAATTCTCAACAAAACATTAGCAAATAAAATCTAACAATGTATAAACAGAATTATACACTATGACCAAATGGGATTTACCCCAGGTATGCAAACCTGATTCAATATTAGAAAATCAATTAATGTAATCCACCATATCAACAGGCTATGAAAAAATCATATTCATACAGTAAACGCGTTTGACAAAACCCAACACCCATTCATGATAAAACCTCTCAGTGAACTAGGAATAGAAGGAAATTTCCTCAACTTGATAAAGAACATGTACAAAAACAAACCCCACAGCTAATATCATACTTAACAGTAAGAAACTTGAAGCTTTCTTGATAAGATCAAGAACAAGGCAAGGATGTCCCCTCTCCCCACTGTTCTTCAACACTGAATTGGAGGTACTAGCTAATTCAATAAGATGAGACAAGGAGATAAAACATATACTTATTTGGAAGAAATAAATAAAACTGTCTTTGTTTCCAGATAACATGATTGTTTATGTAGGAAAAAAACAAAAGAATCAACCAAAAGAAAGCTCTTGGAACTAATAAATCATTATCAAGGATGCAGTATACAAAAAAAGGTTAACATACAAAATCAATCACTTTCCTATATACTAGCAATGAAAAAGTAGAATTTGAAATTAAAAACACATCACCATTGACACTGGCACCCCCAAAATAAAATAGGTATAAATCCAACAACATACACGTACGATCTCTATAAAGAAAATCATAAAACTGTAGGCAAAGACACCAAATAACTAAATAAATGGAAAGATATTCCATGCTAATGGATGGGAAGACTCAATATTGTCAAAATGGCAGTTTTTCCACACTTGGTCTATAGATTCAACACAATTCCCATCAAATCCTAGTATGTTATTTTTGTGAGTATTAACAAATTGATTCTAAAGTTCATAATGGAGAGACAAAAGATCCAAAATAGCCAACTAAATATTAAATGAGAACAAAGTTGAAGGACTGACACTACCCAGCTTTTAGACTTACTATAAAGCTACAGTGATTAAGACAGCAAGGTATTGGCAAAAGAACAGACAACTAGATCAATGGAACAGAAAAGAAAGCCCAGAAAAAGACTAAATAAATACAACAGATATTTGATAAATGAGTAAAGGTAACACAATAGTACAAGGTAAGTGTCTTCAACAAGTAGTGCTGGAACAACTGGACAGGCACATATAAAAAAATGAATTGAGACACAGATTTTATACACTTCACAAAAAATGAACTCACGGCGGATCCCAGGCTTAAATATAAAATGTAAGACTATACAACTCCTAGAAACTAACACACGACAATGCCTTTTTAGATACACCACCACCATTAAAAACTTCTGCTCTGCAAAGGACACTGTCAAAAGAATTAGAAGACATGCCACAGACTGGCAGAAAACACTTACAAAAGACATGTCTGATAAAAGACTGCTATCTAAAACATACAAATAACTCTTTAAACTCAACAATGGGAAAACAAACCATCTAACTGAAAATAGGCAAAGGCCCTGAACAGACATCTAGCCAAAAAAGCCATACATATGCCAACTAAGTGTATGAAAAGATGCACAACATCATACATCATTACGGAATTGCAAATTAAAACAATAAGAAGATTACCACTACACATCTGTTAGAATGCCAAAATCTAAAACACCAACATCAAATGCTGGCAAGGATGTGAAGCAACAGGAACAGGACATGAAAGAAGCTAATCTGCAAAGGGTACAAACTATGTGACTCCAACTGTAAGACACATTGGGAACAGCAAAACCATAGAAATAGTAAAAAGATTAGTGGTTGCAGAAGCAGCTGGGAGAGAGGTATAAACAGAGCACAGAGGAACTTTAGGGCAATTAAACTATTGTGTACAATATTATAATGGTGGATAGATGTCATTATACCTTTGTCAAAACCCATGGAATATATCACACCAAGAGTGAACGCTTCTTTAAACTCTGCATTCATGTGTGAACGGAAATGAAAAATGTTTTCCCTATTTCATCTGCTGTTTACAAATAAGCCCACTACTCTCCAGGAATTATCCAGGAGTGCTTTGAGTCTTCTGCTCTCAGATTCATAAGATATTGCGTTGCTTCCCTCAGCTCACTCCTTTCAGATGCTGGTGCCACATGGACCCAGCTATAAGGGATTTGTCCCCAATGGCTTTCATCTTGAGGCTTGTGGATAAAACTTGTTACCTAGTTTTATTGCAGATGTTGTCCATTTTGCTCTACCTATTTGTATGGAGGACCTGAAGAGATTTTAAAAATTACACTTAGACTATCACCGTCATCCCATAATTACCCCTTCTGATTTTTACTCAAGCAAACAAACATTCTAGAATATTAAAATATTTGAGCCCACTTTTCAACCTCAGGCTAACGCCGCAGTAAATGGACTCCCTGACCCCCTCTTAGACTACATACATAAAGGTTCTGTTTGTTTATTGAGTGCTTGTCCACGTCTGTGCTCATTTTTAATTTAAAATTTCAGACTCTATCCTCACAATAGTGTTTTAAAGTAGACATTGCTGGCCCTGAATAGATCCTTTCCTCCTCCTCAAGTCATTTTAATGACACGGTCTTGCACTGTCACCGAGGCTGGAGTGCAGTAGCCTGACTGTAGCTCACTGCAGCCTCAACCTCCAGGTTCAAGGGATCCTCCCACTTCAGCCTCCCGAGCAGCTGGGAACACAGGCGTGCACCACAGCGTACGACTAATTTTTGTATTTTTTGTAGAAACGGGGTCTCGCTTTGTTCCCTGTGCTGTCTATGCTATTCTTATATCCGTCTCTGGCTACAGATGTTTCTTTCCACTTTATGAAAGCTTACCCTTCTATGGCTGAGTTTTATCTTCAAGCGCCGACTGACCAGAGAGTTTTCTGGGACTCCCCCGCTGACAGGCCAGGCCTATGTTTTCCTTCACAGTTTCCCCCGTGGAACTGTGCAGCCCCTCTTCAGAGACTGTTCCAGCCTCAGGGGTGACGGCACGAGCTGAGACCTGGACGGGTGCGGGGTTCGTGATTGCAGCCGGGTGTCTTCCTTCCCCAGAGATGGATGAGACTCTGCCCGGGAGAAAAGAGAGGGACAGTCAGTGGCAGACTCCCATTCCCCTGCCTCTGCACAGGCTACTTTCTGGCATTCCTGCTCACCTGCAGAGCTCCTGGAGACGGGACACTGCATTCCTGAAAACGCAAAGCCTCCTCTGTACCAGTTACTCCGTTCTTGCCTGGGCTCCACACAGGCCAGCGCGCGCTCAGCTCGGTGCATGTGGCTGGGGCTGGGCCCTGCGAGCCACGCTTCTGCTGCCCCACTGGCCCTGCCGATAGGGGGCGCGAAAGGGAGGCCGCGGGGCTGGAGGAGGGCGGGCTCGCTCCAGTTTCCGCCCCATGGGCTTCCCGGCGCCTGCGCGTCGCACGCCCTTGCCGCTGAGTCTTGCACGTGCGGAAGCGACCCCTTTGTGAGGTGGGCGTGAAGGGAGCAACCTCTTTGAGGCGTTGGCGTGACGGGAGCGACCTCTTTGTGACGTCGGCCCCCGCCGATGCCCCGCGCAGCAGCCGTTAGGTCCCACGCTGGAGGTGCACCGGCCTTCCCGCGGCCTTCTGAGGCCTAAGAGCTCCAAGCCCTGCCCTTCGTGCCCCCTGCTAGGCGCGCGGCCGCAGCCCACAGTGGGTACCTCATGGCGACCCAGAGTTCTCTCTTTAGCCTCTCGGCTACATTCTTCACATGACGTTTTCTCGGTAAAATAAGCGGTGTGACTCCCCTCTCCTGACCGGGCTGTGTCCTAGGGCAGAGCCGGCTGGAAACGCCCCACTTGACTGGACAGCACTGCGAGGGCTGCGGTGGGAGCCCCTTTAGCGGGAGCCCCTTTCACAGAAGCTGGAGCGCACCTCACTGCAGAGATGGTGTGGCCGGGAAGGACTTTCCTTTCCCGGTCCTCCCCTTACGTCACAGGGCACAAGAGTCATCAGAAAAGCATTCAGAGAAATAATAGCTGAAAACTTTCCAGATGTGGCAAAAGACATACAGCTGCAGATTTAACAAGCTAAACAAACCTCAATAATCGTAAACCCGAAGAAGTTCGTGCCAATCACATCATAATTAAACGTCAAAAAACCAAAGACTGAATAAATTTTGAAAGCAGCTGGAGAGAAATCAATGTTGCTCATGAGGCAACACCAATTCAAGTCAGCTGAGCTTTCACCTGAAACCATAGGACGCAGAAGGGAGTGACTATTTTTTAAACTATTGAGGGAAAATAACTGTCAACTGTAGATTCAATATGTGGCAAAATTCCTCCAGGGAGTGAAAAGAATAGGTATTTATCAAACAAAGGAAAACTAAGAAAATTTGTTGTATCTTTAAAGAGTACCTAAAAGAAATTCCCTAAAAGGAAAGGAAATCAACAACAACAAAAGGACTTGGAACTTTAGAAAGAAAAGGAAAACATTAAAGTAGATTTTAGAAATTAGGAAAGATATAGTAAATACCCTTCAAATCATGAGTTTCCAAATTCATATTTGATGGTTAAAGCAAAAATTATATGACTACCTGATACGGTTCTCTATGCAGTGAACACACTTAAGCTCTCTATACATAAAAGTGGGAAGAAGAAAAAGACCTGAATGACAGTAAGGTATCTAACTTCACTCAAAGTGACAAACATTGATACCAATAGACTATGAAAGGTTGCATACATGTATTGTAAAACCTAAAGCAACAACTAAGAAAATTACACAATAAATACTACAAATAAGATGGAATCCTAAAAATGTAAGTTACCCACAACTAGGTAAGGAAAGAGAAACAAAAGAATAAGAAACAGAGAAAACAAAAGGAAAGCAAACAATGTCAGATGTATGTCCTAACATATTACTTAAATGTGAACAGTCTAAATATGACAAAAGATAGAGACTGGCAGAGTAGATAAAAACACAGAATCCAACAATATCTTGCCTGTAAGAAACTCTCTTTGAATTCAACACCACAGGTAAGATGAAAGCAGAAGGAAGGAAAGAGTTGTATTATGCAGACATTAATTAAAGTAGGAGTGGCTATATTAATATAAAAATAGTAGACTTCAGAGGAAAGAAAATTGCAAGTCAAAGAGCAACATTAAATAATGTAAAAGGATCAATCAATGAGGAAGACGTTGTGATCCTAAATGTGTATGCTGCAGACAACAGAGCCCTAAAATATATGAAGCAAAAACAGAGTTGATAGGAGAGAGAAACAATTCCACAATTATAGGTGGGAAGTTTAACATCTGACTCTCAGCAGCTAATGGAGCTATTAGACGATCAGCAAGAATACAGAAGACTGAGCAAGGCCATCACCCCACAGGATGTAACTGACATATAGAGAACACTGCCACCAACAGCAGCAGAGCACACATTTTCCAAGGGCCATGGAACATTCACCAAGCCATATCCTGGGTGATTAAACAAACAACAAGCAGTTTAAAATAATTGAAACTATACAGAGTGAATTCTTTAACCATAATGAAATCAAATTAGAAATCAATAAAATAAAAACAATGGAAAATATCCAAATACTTGAAAAATAAAAGACTTTTAAATAATTCATATATCAAAGAGGAAGTCTCAAAGGAAATTTTAAAAATACATAGAATCGGAAGAAAATGAAAATATAACATCTCAAAATATGTGGGGGGAGAAAACTAGTGCTGTGAGGAAATGTATAGCACTAAAAACAGAAAATGTCTCAAATCAATAACCTAAGTAACTACTTCAAGTAACTAGAAGAAAAAAGAGCAAAGGAAGGAAATCATAAAGATTAAAGCAGAAATTAATGACTTTTTTAAAAAATGAAAAGGTAACCAACCAGCAGCTTAACTCTATAATGCGTTTTAAAACTTTTTTCCCATTTATCTTTAGTCTCAAGATGTAACCTTGAAGCAAACTGCAAAAACCTTTTCCTTTAACCTTAAAATAGACTGCATGTCCCTTCCTTTCCCACTGTGTACTCCCTTCACATTCATCTAATTATGCCAGTATCTATGTGCTTACTTAGGTGTTCAAGGGCTAGTCTTGAGACAGACAGACCGAGCCTAGACACCAAGCAGAATTCCAGAGATTACCTCAAGGCAGCTAGTCACCAACCCAGCCATTGTTCAGATGATGTCAGCCCACACTCCAGGTAGACAGAGACCCAAGATAGCCAGTGAAAAAGGACACACACACCTTGCACTCAACACAACTGCATGCGTCCCATACCAAGTTTATTTTTATAAACCCTTGCCTTCTCCCTATAAATTCAATGTGATTGCTTTGGATGGGAATCCAGCCACTTTCCTATTGCTAGTTTTGGTTAATGAAGTCACTTTCCTTTTACCAGACCTCACTCTTCTTGAGACTCTGTAAGCAGCAAATGGCTGGACCTGCATTCATGTACAAAAATAGAAAAAAATGAATGAGGCAAAACACCGTCTGTTTGAAAGAAAATCAATAAAATGCACAAAGCTCTAGCAACACTGGTCAAAAAAAGACATAAAAATTAAGAATGAAACAGAGGAAATCACTACAAATCCTTTGGCCATTAGAAGAAAAATAAAGGTTACAGTGAATAGCTTTAAACTCACACAGTCAACAACTCAAAAGAAACAAGTCCTTGAAAACCTAAAACTACCAAACCTCAATCAAGATAAAACAGACAAAAACAGACAATCTGGACAGTTCTGTAATCTTCAAAGAAATCGAATTTGTAAATAAAAGTTTCCACAAAAAGAGATCTCCAAGTCCGGATAGTTGTATTGAAGATTTCTACCATAAATTTAAAGAAGAATTAACACCAATTTTATACATTCACCTACAGAAATAGAAGAAGAAAAACACTTCTCTACTAAGTTTATGAGGTTAGTGTTACCCTTATAACAAGCCTAGAAAAAACAATACAATTATTTATATCACTCATCAATTTAGAAGCAAATATTCTCAACAAAATATTAAGAAGTTGAATCCAGCAATGTGTACAAAGAATTCTACACCATAACCAAGTGGGGTTTATTCCAGGTATGTAAGGCTGTTTCAACATTTGAAATCAATCAATGTAATCCATCATAAGTTAAATTTAAAAAATTTATATGATCTTAACAATTGACACACAAAAAAGTATTTACCAAGATCTGTGATAATTAAAAAAGAAGAGAAGGGAACTTTCTTGGCTTAATAAAGAGCATCTACAAAAAACCTTCAGCTAATACACTTAGCATTAAAGGAATGCTTGCTTTTCCTTTAAGATTGGGAACAAAGCAATAATGTCCACTCTTATCACTCTGTTCATCATACTACTGGAAGTTTTAGCCACTGCAATAAAACAAGGAAAATAAATAACATATACCGATAAAAAAGGAAGAAATGAAACTGGACCTGCTTGTAGATAGTATGATTGTCTACATAGATGTAGGAAACTACAAAAAAAGAAAAAGAATCCTAGAACTAATAAGCATGAGGGCGTTCTTAAATTCAGATTAATGCATAAAAATCAGCTTTATTTCTGTATGACATTCCACATGACAATGAACATGTAGAAACCAAAATTAAATGTAACAATTTACAGTTATTTCAAAGAAAATGAAATAGGGATAAGTCTAACAAATTGTGTACAGAATCTGTATGCTGAAAACTTTGAAATGCCAATGAAAGGAATTTTTTAAAGTCCTAAGTAAATAGGGAAACACTGTATTTATGAGTTGGACAACTCAACATAGAAAAGTTGTCAATTATTCCCAAATTGATCTACAGATATTAATTCAATTCCCATCAAAATCCCAGCAAGGGTTTTTGTAGACATAGAAAACCTTATCCCAAAATGTATCTGGAAAGCACTTGACCCTAGAATATCTAAAAAAAAAAAAAAAAAAGAAAGAAAGAAAAATTCTGGACTAAGAATAGAATGGGAGGAATTATTCTACCTGGTATTAGTTTTACTATGTAATCATAGCAATCAAGACAGTGCAGCATTGACAATGGGATAGACATATTGATAAATGGAACAAAATAGAGAACCCAGAAATAGACCTACACAAATATGCCCAACTGAGTTTTTTATAAAGATACAAACACAATTCAATGGAAGAAGGAAAATATTTTCAACAAACAGTGCTGGAGGAATTTAACATCGATAGGCACAAAAATGAACACAACCTAAGTCTCACAGCTCATAAAAATTTAATCAAAATAGATACAAACATAAATGTGAGACATAAACTTTAAAACTTTTAGAAAAAAAAATAGAATCTTTAGGATCTAAGATTTCTTAAACTTTACACCAAAAGCATGATCCATAAAAGGAAAAACTAATGAATTTAACTTTATCAAAGTTTAAAAAATTTATTTAGTGAAAGATTCCGTTAAGAGAATGAAAAGACAAGCTATAGACTGGGGAAAATGTTTGCAAATGCCACTACCAATGAAGAATTAGTATCTAGAATTTTAAAAAAAAAAACCTCTTAAAATTTAATAGTAAAAAAATCTGGTAACATGAGCAAAAGACATGCACAGAAATTTTGCTGAAGAGGAGATACAGCTGTGGAAAATAAACACACGAAAAGATGTTCAAAACCACTAGCTATTAGGGAAGTGAAAATTAAAATCATAATGATATATCACTACACATCAGTCAAAATGGCTAAAATTTTAAAGATAGTGACACCAACAAATGTGGGAATGGATATGAAGAATATAGATCATTTATATATCACTGGTGGAAATATAAAATGGTACAGCCAGGCTGAAAAATAGTTTGGCAGTCTCTTAGAAAATTATGTATGCAATTACTATACAACTTAGCAATTGCACTCTCTAGTATTTATTCCAAAGAAAGAAAAACCCATATCTACACAAAATCTGTACATGAATGTTCACAGCAGCTTTATTTGTAATAGGCAAAGACTGGAATCAGTTCAGGTATCCTTCAACAGGTGGAAAATTAATACTATGATTCATCCATTCCTTGGAAAACTAGTCGACAACAGAAAAGAACAAAATGTTGATACACACAACTTAGATAAATACCTAGGGAATTATGCTAATTCTTTAAGAAAGCCAATTTCAGCTGGGCATGGTGGCTCAAGCCTGTAATCCCAGCACTTTTGGGAGGACAAGGAAGGCAGAGCACGAGGTCAAGAGTTCGAGACCAGCCTGAACAAGATGGTGAAACCCCATCTCTACTAAAAATACAAAAATTAGCAGAGTGTGGTGGCGTACGCCTGTAGTCCCCAGCTACTCAAAAGGCAGAGGCAGGAGAATCGCTTGAACCCGGGAGGCGGAGGCTGCAGTAAGCCGAGATCGTGCCCTTGCGCTCTAGCCTGGGCGAGAGACCAAGACTCCATCTCAAAAAATAAATAAATAAATAAATAAATAAAGGAAGCCAATTTCAAAAGGTTCCGTATTGTATTATTTCCTGTATATAACATTTTTTGAAAGGATGAAACATTAAATATTGAGAAAAGATCGGATGGTTTCTAAGAATTATGGATGATGAGAGAAGGAGTAAGTAACAAGGGAGAGAAAAGTGGAAGAAAGGAAAGGATGATGAATGTGCTTATTTAAGAGTGCAACCCAGGCTGGGCGTGGTGGCTCACGCCTGTAACCTCAGCACTTTGGGAGGCCAGGGCAGGCAGATCACTTGAGGTCAGAAGTTCGAGACCAGCCTGGCCAAAATGGTGAAACTCCATCTCTGCTAAAAGTATAAAAATTAGCCACGCATGGTGGCTCACACTTGCAATCCTAGTTACTCAGAAGGCTGAGGCAGAAGGATTGCTCGGACCCAGGAGGCAGAGGTTGAAGTGAGCCTAGATCATGCCACTGTATTCCAGCCTGAGAGATAGAGCAAGACACCATCTCAAAAAAAAAAAAAAAAAGAAGTGTAACGCAGGATCCTTGTGATGATGAGTGGTGGAACTGTCCTATTATCTTTACTTCAGCGAAGTAAATATACCTGAACAGGTATATATATACATGAATCTACACATGTGATAAATTTTATAGAACCAAATACCCAAATACACAAAAAATGAAAGCAATAAAATTAGTGGAACCTGAAGAAGAAAGATGTATTGTCTCAATGCCACTTTCCTGGCTATAATATTGTGCTGTAACTTTGCAAGATGTTATCATTGGACAAACTGGGTAAAGCGTACCTGGGATCTTTGTATTATTTCTCTTTTTATTTATTTTTATTTTATTTTATTTTTTGATACAGGATCTCACTCTGTCACCCAGGCTGGAAGGCAGTGGTGTGATCATAGCTCATTGCAGCCTTGGCCTACTGGGTTCAAGCAATGCCCCTGCTTCAGCCTCCCAAGTAGCTGGAATTACAGGCGAGCACCACCACATCTGGCCTTTTTTTTTTTTTTTTTTGGTAGAGATGGGGTCTTACCGTGTTGCCTAGGCTGATCTCCAACTCCTGGGCCCTAGTGATCCTCCTGCTTCGGCCTCCCAAAGTTCTGGGATTACAAGCGTGAGCCACCGCACCCAGTCAACTCTTTTAATGGTTTTAATTGTGGTGAAATTTACATAACATAAAAAGTACTATTTTAACCATTTAAAGTGTACATTTGGTGGCATTACAATGTTATGTAACCATCACCACTATGTAATTCCAGAACTTTCTCATCATCCCAAACAGAAATTCTGTACCCATTAAGCAATAACTCCTTTATACCCTAAATCAGGTATAAAGTAGGATCCAGTTTTCCCTTTACCCAACCTCTAGTAGCCTTTACTCTGCTTTCTGTCTCCTTGAATGTACCTATTCTAGATATCTCCTATAAATGCAATTATTCAATATTTGTACTTTCATCTCTGAATTATTTCACTTAGCACAACATTTTCAAGCTTCATGTCATAGCATCTGTCTGAATTTTAGTCCTTTTTTGTGTGTAATGCCACATTTTATTTATTCATCTGTTGATAGACACCTGGATTGTTTCCACCTTTTGGCCATTGTGCACAATGCTACTATGATCACTGGTATACAAGTACGTGTTTGAGTCTCTGTTTTCAATTCTTTGGGGGCATATACCTAAGAGTGGAATTGCTAGATCACATGGTAATTCTATGTTCAGCCTTTTGAGGAACGACTGAACTGTTTTCAAAAGCAGCCACACCATTCTACATCTCCACCAACAATGCTTGAGGTCTCTAATTTCTCCATATTTTTGCCAGTACTCATTATTTTCCAATTTATTGACAATAGCCCTCTGAATCAGTATAAAGTGTTACCTCAGTGGGATTTTTATTTGCATTTCTGTGATAACTAGTGATGCCGAATAATTTTTCATGTACTTATTGTCATTTGTTTATCTTCTTGTAGAAATGTCTATTTGAGTCCTTTGCCCATTTTCCAGTTGGATTGTTTGTTTTGTGGTGGTAGTGATCGTTGAGTTGTTGGACTTTTATAGAGACTCTGGATATTAATCCCTTTTAGACGTATGCTTTGTAGCTATTTCCCTATTCTGTAGGTAGTTGTTAAGAAATCATTGCAGAATCCAACAACATGAAGATTTTCATTTGTTTTCTTCTAAATTTTGTATAGTTTTTGCCTGTCCGTTTAGGTCTTTAATCCATTTTTAGTTAATTTTTGTAAATAAGGTATAAGATAGAGTCCTGTTTCATTCTTTTGCATGTAGAAATCCAGTTTTTTTCAGTACCATTCATTAAAAACACTGGCCTTTCATGTTGAATGGTCTTGACACCCTTTGTCAAAAATTATATGACCACATATGGGAGGGTTTATTTGGGGCTTTATACTCTATTCCATTGTTTTATGCCAGTACTCCACTGTTTTGATTACTGTAGCTTTGTAGTGTGTTTTGAAATCAGAAAATATGAGTTCAACTTTATTATTTTACAAGATTGTTTTGGCTATTGAGGGTCCCTTAAGATTCTTTAAAACCTATTTTAAAATAGGTTTTTCTATTTTCATAAAAAATGCCATTAAGATTTTGATAGAGATTGTATTGAATAGTTGTTGTTGTTGTTGTTGTTGTTGTTGTTGCTTTTCAGACAGTCTCGCTCTGTCGCCCAGGCTGGAATGCAGTAGCCTGATCTCGGCTCTCTGCAAGCTCCGCCTCCCAGGTTCACGCCATTCTCCTGCTTCAGCCTCCCGAGTAGCTGGGACAACAGGTGCCCGCCACCACGCCTGGTTAATTTTTTGTATTTTTAGTAGAGATGGGGTTTCACCGTGTTAGCCAGGAAGGTCTCGATCTCCTGACCTCGTAATCCTCCCACCTCAGCCTCCCAAAGTGCTGGGATTACAGGCGTGAGCCACCACGCCCGGCCGAGATTGTATTGAATTTATAGGTTGCTTAGGGCAGTATTGGCATCTTAATTACATTAAGTCTTCTGATGTATCAACATGGGATGTCTTTCCATTTATTTTGTCATCAATATTTTTTAGTTTTCAATATACAAGGCTTTTGCCTCCTTGCTTAAATTTATTCCCAAGTATTTTGTTCTTTTTGAATATTATTATAAAGGGAATTTATTATTATTATTTTTGGGGGGGATTGTTCATGGCAAGTATTTAGAAATATAATTTGCTTTTATGTGTTGATTTTATATGCTGCAACTTTGCTGAATTCATTTATTAATTCAAGCAATCTTCTGTGTATTCTTTAAGGATTTCTACTTATAACACACTACAAGAAAGCTACAGATCACTATCCCTTGTGAATATAGATGCAAAAATCTCTAGCAAAATACTACCAGACAAAACTCAGCATATTAAAAGGATTGATTACATAACAGGACCAAGTAGGATTTGTTCCTGGAATGGAAAGATGGTTCAACAATAAAAATTAATGAAGAAAAAACTACATGATTATCTCAGTTGATGCAGAAAAAGCATATGAAAAACGTTAATATCTTTTAATGGAACACATACTCAATATAGGAGAAACAGAAAGAAACTTCCTCAAAATGATAGGGCCATAATGAAAACCCACAACTTGTATCATAGAACACAATGAAAGACTGAAAACATTTTCCCCTTAGGTGAAGAATAAGACAAAGATGCCTGCTTTTGCCACTTCTATTTAGAATCATTCTAGAAGTTCTAACCAGACCAATGAGGCAAGAATAATAAATAGAATAATCCAAGTTGAAAAAAGATGGCATGAACTCTATTAAATAATTTCTTACAACTGCATGTGAATTTATAATTATTTCAAAATAAAAAATTATTTTTTAAAAAAGGTCTATGGGCCATGTGATCCTCCAGTAAAAACCAAAACAGGCTTTTCTGTTAAAAATAAAATTAATTGGCAGGGTGCAGTGGCTCACACCTGTAATCCCAGCACTTTGGGAAGCCGAGGTGGGCAAATCACAAGGTCAGGAGTTCCAAACCAGCCTGATCAAGATGTTCGTGAAACCCCATCTGTACTAAAAATACAAAAATTAGCCGGGTGTGGGGGCACGCACCTGTAATCCAAGCTACTCAGGAGGCTGAGGCAGGAGAATTGCTTGAACCCAGGAGGCAGAAGTTGCAGTGAGCCAAGATAGAGATCATGCCATTGCATTCCATCCTGGGTGACAGAGCAAGATTCCATCTCAAAAAATAAAAATTAAAAATTAAATTAAATTAAATTAATCACACCCATAATCCCAGCACTTCAGGAGGGTGAAGCGGGTAGATCACCTGAGCTCAGGAGTTCGAGACCAGCCTGGGCAACGTGGTGAAACCCCGTCTCTATTAAAACACAAAAATTAGCTGGGCGTGGCAGCATGTGCCTGTAGTCCCAGCTACTTGGGAGGCTGAGGCAGGAGAATTGCTTGAACCCTGGAGGTGGAGGTTGCAGTGAGCTGAGATGGTGCCACTGCACTCCAGCCTGGCGACAGAGTGAGACTCCGTCTCAAAAAAAAAAAATTAAATTAAATTAAATTAAAGAGGACTGTGGGTTGACAATGGCAAGGTCTGATGATTCATGGGTCAAACTAGCAGGACTTGAGGGGTGGATCAGAATGTCTACCAGGTTAGAAAGGTCTGCTTTAAATTACAGACAAAACAATGCACCTTTTTCCTTCCTACCGTATGGCTGGTTGTCCTTTCTGATAACAATAATCCTATCCTAGTTGATACATTATTTTCTTGATTTGTCCTCTTTATTGGTTTTTATTTGGGGGTCAGCTGAGCCAAGGGGTCAGAAATGCTGCCCTTTGTCCACACCATGCGGCATTCTGGTTTTGGTTTACGTATAGCTTTGAGTTTTTCTAAGCTGGTTGTAGTTCTATTAAACTCTGGTTTATAATACAAATGAGTAAGGCATGGTGGCCCTTGCCTATAATCCCAGCTACTTGGGAGGAGCCAGAGGCAGTAGCCCCCTTAATGCTTTGCTTATGTTAAGCCCCTGAAGTGGTCCTGGGCTGCTTTGTTGTCAGCCCACATGAGGAACCTGAAGGCAGGGAGGCTCGTGTGAAGGGGCCGCCCCTGGGACCCACTTGCTCATGAGCGCTCCGTGCATTGCCAAGTATTGCAGACTGTGTCCAATCACATGTGTTTACAAGTTTTAGGTAAACTAGTGCCCCCCAAAATGGACATGAATTTTATAACGATTCCTGCAAGAAACTTTATCGCAGTTTAAAATAGTGACATGCAAGGCCAATTATGCCATACCTTATTTTCAGAGCTGACATTTTTTATACTCCAAGTACAGAATCTGTCAACCAAATCATACCAAATAATTAGTGAAAACTACAGCAAATTAATCACACCTGGCATGAAGCAGCTCAAGTTAGAAATTGTCATAAAGACAACATGATACATAAATTATGTCCATTTTTGAGGGTGACAAACTTTTTAAACATACAGTGTGGCTTAGGATGTTAACTAAGAATATTGGTGCATGCATTCATATTTATAAAAAATAAATATGTGTATATTTGGAAGTGTTGACAGTTTTTCAGTGATGGAGTAAATGATCGAAGTATATTCAAAACTTCCCTTTTTTTTTTTTTTTGAGATGGAGTCTTGCTCTGTCGCCCAGGCTGGAGTGC
The DNA here is from genome assembly GCF_008728515.1 of Papio anubis. NCBI lineage: Eukaryota > Metazoa > Chordata > Mammalia > Primates > Cercopithecidae > Papio > Papio anubis. The sequence continues at coordinate 648,712 of NC_044985.1, read as the reverse complement.
AGTGGCACGATCTCGGCTCACTGCAACCTCCGCCCCTCCAGGTTTAAGCAATTCTCTGCCTCAGCCTCCAGAGTAGCTGGGATTACAGGCGCGTGCCACAACGCCTGGCTAATTTTTTTGTATTTTTAGTGGAGACAGGGTTTCACCATCTTGGCCAGGCTGGTCTTGAACCCCTGACCTCATGATCCACCTGCCTCGGCCTCCCAAAGTGCTGGGATTACAGGCATGAGCCACTGCGCCCGGCCAAAACTTCCAATTTTTAAAATACTTTGTTGATCTCTTCCAAGAGTCCTACTATCTGAGTTTACCAAAATAATTCTTGATTAAAAATCAGAATTTAGTTTAGCAGGACATTACTTCTCATTGTTCCTTGCCACACCCACCACCTTTATCGCATCCCCTATCTCCCACATGTTATTAGAGGAAACCAGGCCGATAGGTCTATGAGCCATGATTCCAACGTGACTTCTTTGGCATGACTAAAGGGAGAAGGCCCAGCAGAATTGTTCTGTGGTTCATACTCAGAACACATCACACACTCATTGATGTGACCTGGGAGCTGAAGAAAATCACACAGTGCAATCACTGGTTTTTTCTTCCTTTATTGCCATTTTTTCCTTTTTGTTTTTGTTTGTTTTTTAGTTTTGGGGTTTTGTGTGTGTGTGTGTGTGTGTTTTGTTTTGTTTTGTTTTTACTTTAATTTCCAGGATATATGTGCAGATTGTGCAGGTTTGTTACATAGGTATACATGTGCCATGGTGATTTGCTGCACCTATCAACCCGTCATCTAGGTTTTAAGTCCTGCATGCATTAGGTATTTGTCCTAATGTTATCCCTCCCCTTGCCTCCGACCCCCCATCAGGCCCCAGTGTGTGTTGTTCCCCTCTCTGTGTCCAGGTGTTCTCATTGTTCAACTCCCACTTATGAGTGAGAACATGCGGTGTTTGGTTTTCTGTTCCTGTGTTAGTTTGCTGAGGATGGTGGCCTGCAGTTTCTTAGTTATTTCTTGTCTTCTGTTAGCTGTTGAATTTGTTTGCTCTCGCTCCCCTAGTTCTTTTAATTGTGATGTTAAGGTGCCAATTTGAGATCTTTTCAGCTTTCTGATGTGGGCATTTAGTGCTATAAATGTCCCTCTTAACACCGCTTTAGCTGTGGTCCACAGATTCTGGTACCTTGTCCGTTTGTTTTCATTGGTTTCAAAGAACTTCCTGATTTCCGCCTTAATTTTGTTATTTACCCGGGAGTCATTCAGGAGCAGGGTGTTCAATTTCCAAGTACTTGTGCAGTTTTGAGTTAGTTTCTTAATCCTGAGTTCTAATTTGATTGTACTGTGATCTGAGAGACTGTTTGTTATGATTTCAGTTCTTTAGCATTTGCTGAGGAGTGTTTTACTTCCAATTATGTGGTCAATTTTAGAATAAGTGCCATGTGGCAATGAGAAGAATGCATATTCTGTTGATTTGGGGTGGAGAGTTCTGTAGATGTCTATTAGGTCCACTTGCTCCAGAGCTGAGTTCAAGTTCTGAATATCCTTGTTGATTTTCTGTCTCATTGATCAGTCTAATATTGACAGTGGGGTGTTAAAGTCTTCTACTATTATTGTGTGGGAGTGTATGTCTCTTTGTAGGTCTCTTAGAACTTGTTTTATGAATCTGGATGCTCCTGTATTGGGTGCATATATATATTTAGGATAGTTAGCTCTTCTTGTTGGGTTGTTCCCTTTACTATTACGTAATGCACCTCTTTGTCTTTTTTGTTTTTTTATTCTTTGTTGGGTTAAAGTTTGTTTTATCAGAGACTAGGATTCCAACCCCTGCTTTTTTGTGCTTTCTATTTGCTTGGTAAATTTTCCGCCATCTCTTTATTTTGAGCCTATGTGTGTCTTTGCACATGAGATGGGTCTCCTGAATACAGCACACTGACGAGTTTTAACTCTATCCAATTTGCCAGTCTGTGTCTTTTAATTGGGGCATTTAGCTCATTTATATTTAAGGTTAATATTGTTATGTGTGAATTTGAACCTGTCATCATGATGCTAGCTGGTTATTTTGCACATTAGTTTGACTGAAGCTGCTGTATTTCCTGCAGTTTGTTCATAGTGTCATTGGTCTTTATATTTTGGTATATTTTTGCAGTTGACTGGTACTGGTTTTTCCTTTCCATGTTTAGTGCTTCCTTCAGGAGCTCTTGCAATGCAAGCCTGGTGGTGACAAAATCCCTCAGCATTTGCTTGTCTGTAAAGGATTTTATTTCTCCCTCACTTATGAAACTTAGTTTGACTGAATATGAAATTCCGGGTTGCAAATTCTTTTCTTTAAGAATGTTGAATATTGGCCCCCACTTTCTTCTGGCTTGTAAGGTTTCTGCTGAGAGATCCACTGTTAGTCTGATGGGCTTCCCTTTGTAGGTGACCTGACCTTTCTCTCTGTCTGTCCTTAACATTTTTTCCTTCATTACAGCCTTGAAGAATCTGACGATTATGTGTCTTGGGGTTGATCTTCTCATGGAGTATCTTAGTGGTGTTCTGTGTGTTTCCTGAATTTGAATGTTGGCTTGTCTTGCTAGGTTGAGGAAGTTCTGGAAAGCATCCTGAAGTGTGTTTTCCAACTTTGTTCAAGTCTCCCTGTCACTTTCAGGTACCCCTATCAATACACATAGTCCCATATTCCCATATCTTTTCACATAGTCTCATATTTCTTGGAAGCTTTGTTCATTAATTTTCACTCTTTTTCCTCTCATCTTGTCTGCATGCCTTATTTCAGCAAGGTGGTCTTCAGTCTCTAATATCCTTTCTTCTGCCTGATCAATTCAGCTATTGATACTTGTGTATGCTTCACAAAGTTCTCATGATGTGTTTTTCAGCTCCATCAGGTCATTTATGTTCCTCTCTAACCTGGTTATTCTACTTAGCAGTTCGTGTAACCTTTTATCAAGGTTCTTAACTTCCTTGTATTGGGTTAGAACATGCTCCTTCAGCTCAGAAGAGTTTATTACCCACCTTCTGAAGCCTACCTCTATCAATTCGTCAATCTCATTCTCTGTCCAGTTTTGCGCTCTTGCTGGAGAGATTTTGCGATCATTTGGAGAAGAAAAGTTATACTGGTTTTTGGAATTTCCAGTGTTTTTGTGCTGGTTTTCCCTCATTTTCATGGATTCATCTACCTTTGATCTTTGAGGCTGATGACCTTTGGATGGAGTATTGGGGGTGGGAGGCGTCTTTTTTGTTGATGTTGTTGTCATTGCTTTCTGTTTGTTTTTCTTCTAACACTCAGATCCCTCTACTGCAGGTCTACTGCAGTTTGCTGGAGGTCCACTCCAGACCCTGTTCACCTGGGTTTCACCAATGGAGGCTACAGAACAGCAAAGATTGCTACCTGCTCCTCCCTCCGGAAGCTTTGTCCCAGAGGGGCACCAGCCTGGTGCCAGCCGGAGCTCTCCTGTATGAGGTGTCTGTCAGCCCCTGTTGGGAGGTCTCTCCCAGTCAGGAGTCAAAAGGGTCAGGGACCCACTTGTGGAGGCAGGTCTAGTCCCTTAGGAGAGCTGGTGCGCTGTGCTGGGAGAATCCTGCTTGTCAGGATCCACCACTGTCTTCAGAGCTGGCAAGCAGGAAAGATTAAGTCCGCTGAAGATGCAACCACAACCCCGCTCCCCGAAGGTGCTCTGTGTCGGGGAGATGAGAGTTGTATCTGTAAGCCCCTGACTGGAGCTGCTGCATTTCCTGCAGAGATGTCCTGTGCAGTGAGGAGGAATCTAGAGAAGCAGTCTGGTCACAGCCGCTTTGCCGTGCTGTGGTGAATTCTACCCAGTCCAAACCTCCCAGTCTCCTTAGCACTGTCAGAAGAAAACCACCTACTAAAGCTTCAGTAATAGTGGATGCCCCTCCCCGCACCAAGCTCAATCGTCCTAGGTTGCCTCCAGACTGCTGTGCTGGCCGTGAGAATTTCAAGCCAGTGGTTCTTAGCTTTCTAGATTCTGTGGGAGTGGGGCCCCCTGGGGGAGACTGCTTTGTTTCCTGGCTTCAGCCCCCTTTCCAGGGGAGTCGACGGTTCTTCTGTCTTGCTGGAGTTCCAGGCACTGCTGGAGTATGAAAAAACTCCTGCAGCTAGCTCAGTACCTGCCCAAACAGGCGCCCAGTTTTGTGCTTGAAACCCGGGGCCCTGCTGGTGTAGACTCATAAGGGAGTCTCCTGATCTGCATATTGCAAAACTCTGTGGGAAACACGCAGTACCCGAGGCGGGTAGCACAGTCCCTCACCACTTCCCTTGGCTGCGGGAGGGAGGTCCTCTGGCTCCTTGTACTTCCTGGGTGGAGCAGCGCCCCACCCTTCTTCTGCTCACCCTTCGTGGGCTGCACCCACTGTCTAACCAGTCCCAGTGAGATGAACTGGGTACCTCAGCTGGAAATGCAGAAATCACCCGCCTTCTGTGTTGGTCTTGCTGGGAGCTGCAGACTGGAGCTGTTCCTATTTGGCCACCTTGGCCCCTCCCGTTTTTTAGTTTTTAATGAACTTTCCATTTTAGAGTAGTTTTATATTTACAGAAAGGCTTCAAAGACAGTACAGAGTTCCCACACACCTCACACCCAGTTTTTCCTATAATTAGTATCTTATAGTAGTATAGTACATTTTGCACAATTAACGAGTGAATACAGTTAGGTATTAACTAAAATGCACTCTGTATTCATATATCCTCGGTTGTCCCTGCATGTCCTTTTTCTGTCCCAGGACCCTACATTACATTTTGTCGTCATGTCTTCTTAGGCACCACTTGGCTGCGACAGTTTCGCAGTCTTTCCTTGTTTTTGATGACCCTGCGAGTTGTAAGGAGTACTGATCAGGTATTTTGTTGAGCATCCCTCAGTTGGGATTTATCTGCCATTTTTCTCATGATTAAACCGGGGTTATAGGTTTTGCAGAGAAAGATCACAGAGGAAAAGTACCATTCTCATCATGTGATATCAAGGGTGTACACTATCAGCTTTACTAACCACTGTTGGTGTTGACCTAGAACACCTGGACACAGCAGCTTCTGTCAGGTTTCCCCACTGTAAAGGTATCCTTTGCTCTCCTTTTCCACAGAGTACTCTTTGGAAGGAAGTCACAACACATAGCCCACATGTACAGGGCTGGGAGTTACCTTCCACCTCTTTGAGGGTGGATTCTCCTGCGTGGAAGAGCTGTCCATTGTCTCCCATTTGTTTATTTGTCAATTATTTGTTTATATCATAATGGACACATAGATATTTAGTTTATACTTTGAGTCATAATTCAATACTCTCTTACTTATTTTTGTTCTCAGTTTTCTCCAGCTTTGTCCATTGGAGCTCTGTCAGTTAGCTCCTGTGTGTTTTGACATTTTCCCATCATTGTTGGGGTAATTCAACTATTGCTTTCATTAAGCTTCGGTCTATAATGAAGTCACTGTATCCCAACATTATGTAACAAGGGCATATGTTTCTTCCCAAACTGCAAGTTTAAACTTTTCCGACAAGCAGCGATAGCATCGACTTCACAGCAGTGAGTCATCCAGCAGCAGGTGAATGCAGACAGCACCATCATTTCTTTAGTTGTATTAAAGATCTGCTGTCAGAAGTGAATCTCTCCCCCAAATCAGCCTGGATGTGCAAACCACGAGAATGTCCTATGCCCAGGGACACCTGCACAGCAGAGGAGCATTTGCAACATGACGCGTTTGCTGCTGGAACCTCCATTGAGGCAAGTGTCTCAGCCACGACCACGGAGAATGAAAAGTGCCAACTGGTTCAGAGAGACAATTACAGATCACTGGATTTCTGGAAATGCAACAATTCTCACTGCCTCAGCCCAACAGAGGAAGTGCTTGTGAAGCAAATTTGCAAATCCCACCCCATCCTTGCAGGACCACAAATGTTTCCCCATACACTGAATACAAGTGGTGTTTTAGGTAGGGTCAGGAGCTTCCTCTCAGCCTCTGCAGATGGGGAGAGGGTGAGCAGGAGAATGAGAGACTCGGAGTCTTTGGTGCTTTTGAGATTGCTCTGGGGTAAAAGGAAATTTCCCTAGGTCTTCCAGCACTTTTGAAGGCATCCCATTCACTTGGTTAATCTTCAGCACAGTATTCACTGACTACCACTTCATGCCGGGCATGCACGAGAGTGCAGAGAGCCCAGCCTGCGGGGAAGGCTGCCACAGTGCCCTCCACAGAGGGCAGCGCTGTGCTTAAAAATGAACAGATGGACTGCCATGGAAAACAGCATGCATTTCCTCAAAAAGTTAAAAATAGAACTATCATATGATCTAGCAATCCTGCTTCTGGTATATTCCCATAATATTAGAAAGCAAGGTGTCTAAGAGATTTGCACACCCCCGTGTTCATAGCAGCATTATTCACAATACCCGAGGCATGGAAGCAACCCAAGTGTCCGTCCACGGAGGAGTGGACAGGCAAAGTATGGCGTGCAGTTCCCTGCAGCTGAAGCTCCTGCTGGAGTTACGGCAAAACAGGCGGCGGGGGAATTCCCACGAGGGACTACCCCAAGCCATCCCAAGATGGAGCCAGTTGGGATTTGGTAAAAGAAAAAAAAAGAGCACTAAATGTGAGGGGATGCATCCAAAGCTTTCGTTAGGGGAACTTACACACAGAGGGCTTCAGCATCCTCGGGATGGAGAGTAAGAAAAGAGATGATCTACCGGCTATGTCTGAAAACAGGTGTTTTCTCACACTGGCTTCAACAGCTTTATCACTGATGCCTGAGCAATTCAAGGCACCAGCTTGGGTACAAGCTTACAAGGGAAACACGCAGCTGCCCAGGCCACACAGTGGTCAAGGCCCTCAGTGTTTCTCAGGCAGGACAGAGACAGAAGTGGGGGAAACTGTGGGACCCCACATGCCACATGCATACATACAACAGCATATCATTCAGCCTGAAAAAGGAAGGAGATTCTCATACACACCACGACATGGATGAACCTTGAGGAGATCGTGCTAAGAGAAAGAAGCCAGACACAAAAATAAAAATACTGTGTGATCCCACTTAGATGAGATACCTCCAGGAGTCACATTCACAGAGACAAAAAGTAGAATGGTGTGTGCCAGTGGCTGGGGGGAGGAGGGACGGGGAGTCATTGTCTAGTGGGTTCAGAGTTTAAGTTTGGGAAGATTAAAAAGTTTTGGAGGCCGAGCGTAGTGGCTCACACCTGTAATCCCAACACTTTGGGAGGCCAAGTTGGGTGGATCAGGAGGTCAGGAGTTCAAGACCAGCCTGGCCTAGATAGTGAAACCCCATCTCTACTAAAAATACAAAAATTAGCTGGGCGTGGTGGCGGGTGCCTGTAATCCCAGCTACTCAGAAGGCTGAGGCAGGGAATTGCTGGAACCTGAGGTGGAGCTTGCAGTGAGCCGAGATCACGCTGCTGCACTCCAGCCTGGGCGACAGAGCGAGACTGTCTCAAGAAAAAAAAAAAAAAAAAAAGTTTTAGAGAAGGAGAGTGGTGATGGTTACACAACAATGTGAATGTACTTCATGCTCCCGAACTGCACACTTCAAGATGTCAAGATGGCTAAGATGGTAAATGCCCTGTGACATGTATTTCACTACAAGAAAAATGAAGGAAGGAATGGGTGGATGGACAGCTGAATGAGCACCGCTCAGGACCTGTGCCCTCCTGTGGGGCATGCACTGGTCCCGGAAATACCCTCGTTTCTTCTGGAGAAGACCCTGGGGAGTTTGCTGGAGTGCTGGAGGTAGAACTCAGCCACAGAGAAGATGAGGCCTGAGCTGATGAAGAAGGTCCCCCATAAGAGGGAGGCAGCCACACAAGGAGCCCCTGCAAGCAGACGATGGCTGAACAGGCCAAGGAGGATGACAGCCCAAGATCCTCGCCTGACCTCAGGTGTCAAAATTGGGTGGATGGACGGCTGAGCGAATACATGCACACGTGACTGAATAAACAGGAGAATGAATAACGTGGCATGGGAGAAAGTCCACAGCCTGCAGGATGATGTGTCCCAGCCCAGTGAGAACAGGAGGCCCCAGGAAACCCCCAGGGTGCACCCAGCCTGGCCTGGGCCAGAGATTTTCAAAAGAAAGAGGAAGATTCAGTCCATCTAGTTTTGGTCCCATTCAGAGCAACTCCACCAAACCAGGGAGAGACCACCAGTGCGTGACACAGTGACCATGCTCCGACTCATAGCATTCCTTACAACTGACCCAGGAGCTGGAACCCAGCCTGAGAGCTCAGGCGGCCGTCCCCTCAGGGACCCACACCCCCAACCACCTCTCTCCTCTGGACATCCCCTGGCTTCAGCAAGGAGATGGGTCGCAGTAGCACAAAAACTCACAGGGAAAAGGGAGTGTTATGAGACACGAATGATGTAAGTGTGAAAATACTTTGAGAAAGATCCAACACTCTTAATCATGTAAACCATCATGTGCCATAATCATTTTATTAATATTTAAGTCAGTGGTCGTGCAACTGGTCAAACTCCTCTCTGCTAATTTTTTCCCATTGATTTGTACTGGGGCTAGGATGAAGAAATGAAGTAAAAAGTGTATGAATCCCAGAACTAGCACACACTTGACAGCCACCCCAAACCAGAGGATGCTGTGAAAAATGGCTACCGTGCATTAGCCGTCAGCCCCGATTCCGGGAGTAACTTAAGGAAAAAGAAGTGCTGGAACAGAGTATGCAGTAAAGTCTCCTGAAATGAGATAATTCATGCAAAGTACTTAGAGCAGTGCTTGCACATAGTAAGTGCGCAATAAATGCTCGCTATTATTGTCGTAAATATTAAAGTCATTTTTTTACTCTCGAGGGAGCCTCTATTTCCTTATATGACGCTGAGCATTCCTCTGGAGAACAGTAAGTAACGCTTTGCTGTGACTTAGATTTGCTGTCTTCTGCTCTTTTCAGCTGGCATGACTTTTGGCGTTAGGCCAGAGCTGGATTCTAACCCCAGCTCCCTGACTCACAAGCCCTGCCACCCTGGGGGAGCTGCTTAATAGCAATGAGCATTTACTCCTGGTTTGTGGCAGGGGAGTAAATGCAGGCAGCCCCTTCTCCAGAGCTAAGGCGCAGTCCGCCACCTGCTTCGTCTGCATGTCCACTGCGTACTCCTCTCTGCCAACCCATCTCCCCAGCTTACCCCTTGTTGCTGCTTCCCGATATTTCCAACTTGTCTGGGTTCTCAGTTCACCCCCATCAGCTCTTCCTGACCATTATCCCTGAGATAGTTTCTCCTTCTGCCTCTCCGCACGTGTCAGAGATTCCTTCTGAGCCTTTGGGTGGGCGCCCTTGGATCATGACTCCCCTGGGTACCAGCGGGACTTGGCTGGGTGCGGGGGTGGCATTTGGCGAGGAACACAGCCATCCAAGGCAGAAGGGCTGCGGCCTCAAGGCAGAGAGCTACATCGAGCTCACTCTTCACTTGCCACAGCCATGTCACTTCTGTTTCCTCTGTCATTGGTGCCCTTCCCTGACTTTCTGCCTTGGAAACTCCCACGTTTCCCTCAATGCCCAGCTCTGATGTGCCTTTCTCTCTGAAATCTCCCTTGAATTCCCCTCCCTGGTTGGTTGAGTGGATGCACCACCCTCTCTGTCATTCTAGAATTCCTCCCACAAGACACGTGTACTTGTGTCCCCCAGGAAGCTGTGTGCCCTGTCATGGAGGGTACCACATATGTGTCTATCATGTCATACATGATTCCCATCACTCGCTGGCTCCAGGACGCCCAGCAGAGGCTCCAGTCTTGCTCCACATCAGCACAATCCTTAGGGACCGGGAGGCTTTAGGAGAGAGGTGAATTCTGGAAATGGCTGGGTGAGGAAACCCCAAGCGTGTGAACAGGAAGGAAATAGCATGAGAATGCTGAGAACACAGCAGGAGAGAGAAACCCAGGAGAAGACAGAATGCTCAGTGCTAAATTAACAGCTCTCCAGCTAAGAGTTAGTGAATGCAGGCTACAAATCAGGCAGCACGCCAGGTACATGGAATTTTTTAGATTGCTTTGTTCTGGAGATATACAAAATATGAAATAGGCCATTTCCTCAAAGGCTCATATAGTCTAATAGATGAAGGCCAAAAGAGAGTATTGGCAAGAACATGGACGATGGCTTAATGGACTCGGGTGGGCTACCCTGGGGCCCAGGTCCTAGCACACAGAGGTCTCTAACCTGCGGCACACATTCGGCCTCACTCCCTGCAGCCTTCTACTTCTCTTCTGACACAGTGGGAGGAGACACTGAGTTCCCTGTCATCATCAAGCTTTGCCCAACTCCTTGAATGATTAGGATAGAACTGGACAGAGAGGTGGGCGTCTGTGCCTCTCTCTTTAGTGCTGTGAGGATCTTCTTGATCTGGCCCTTGCTGAGGCGGTGAGCAGTGTTCCCAGACGCACCTGAGAGCCCGCCTGGAGCTTTCCTGGGGCACTGCCCACCCCAACCCAGCAGGGGCCACAGACTACCCTGTGAGAAGCCTGGGGACAAGCACAAGGTCATTTCCCCTCCTTTGTTGATTATGGTCCCCAACAATTATTATGGGGTGTGGGTTACTATGGTGATAAACTGGACACATGGAAACTGAGTTTAAAAATCACCGTAAGTTGACAAGTGGGACCCAATTAAACTGAAGAGCTTCTGCACAGTAAGACAAACTATCAGCAGAATAAGCAGACAACACACAGAATGGAAGAAAACATTCAGAAACTCTGCATCTGACAAAGGCCTAGTATCCAGAATCTGTAAGGAACTTAGATAAATCAACAAGGAAAAAAAAAAATTAAAAAGTGGGCAAAAGAACATAAACAGACACTTCTCAAGACACACAAGTGGCCAAGAAACATGAAAAAATGCTCAGCCTCACCAACCACCAGAGAAATGCAAATCAAAACCACAATGAGACACCATCTCAAACCAGTCAGGATGGTTTTGTTAAAAAGTAAAAAAAAAAAAAAATACATGGGCAAGGTTGAGAAGAAGGGGAAAGCTTATGCACGTTTTATACACTGTTGATAGGTGTGTAAATTAGTTCAGCCTCTGTGAAGAGCAATTTGGAGATCTCTCAAAGAACAGAGTTGAACTACCACTCAACCCAGCAATCCTATACTCAGTGTGTACCTAAAGGAAAATAAATTGTTCTGCCAAAAAGACCCATGCACCTGTAGGTGTAGCACAACACAATTCACAACAGCAAAAACATGAAATCAACCTAGGTGTCCACAGGTGGTGAACTGTGTAAAGAAAATGCGGTCCATATACACCATTAAATACTATACAGTCATAAAAAAGAACAAAATCATATGCTTTGCAACAACATGGATGCAGCTAGAGCCCACTACCCTAAGCCAACTAATGCAGGACCAGAAAGCCAAGTACTGTGTGTTCTCACTTATAAGTGGGAGCTAAACATTGAGTACATACAGACACAAAGAAGGGAACAACAGACACTGGGGAATGTAAGGGGAGGGAGGAGAGGGGAGCACGTGTTGAAAAACTACCTATTGGGTACTATGCTCACTTCCTGAGTGATGGACTTAATCGTACCTGAAACCCCAGCATCACACAATATACCTTTGCAACAAACCTGCACATGTACCCCCGGAATCCAGAATAAAAATTGAAAAAGAAAAGAATAAAACTCTTTTAAAAATAGCAGTGTAAACAGTGCCATGCTATCAGGATGCATAGATGAAGGCAGAGTGATCAAGCCTTACCTCTCTAAGCTGGGCTCAGCTGGCACATTAGTCACACCCGTTAAGCTTCATGGACCAACAATGCCTGGGGAGAGTTGATAAGTCAGATCTGTCTCTGGCTTTCATGGCCATGACCTCTGGGTTGGCTCCTGATGTCACTAATAGTAAAGATCACAGGAAGGTGACCCCAGGGTAGAGGATGCACAAGGAGCTGAGGAAGCACAAAGTGGGGACCACCCAGCCAAGCAGAAGAGAAGAGTGGAGAATCATACGTTGGAGACAGGACCTGGGCTGAGTCTAGAAGAAGGATTGATGAATAATCCAGATAAATCCACAGCCACAAGATGTTCTAGGATGACTGCAGGGCCCATGTGAAGACATTGCAACAGGATGGGGCATGGTGAATTGGGGATCTGCAAGAGCTTTTGCGTGGATATTGTTTGTGGGGGTTTGGGGGCGATGAGGAGTGAAGGTAAAAAATAATCTAGTGATGGGGACATGAGTTGGATCTTAGAGGGCCTCCTAGGCCACACCCAGGAATTTGAATTTTTCTAAGGCATTAGAGGATCACTGGGAATGTTAAATACAGTAAGTAACAATAATCAGTTTACCTTTGGCATAGACTACTATTTTGGATTCTTCTGCTGAAAGCTATAGAAAATCCTGATTTATTTGGTTTAACTATAAAGACAATATTGTCTCGCCTAACAAGAAGCCTGAAGTTAGTAGTTAACTCAACAGCTCAAAAATATCATCAGAAACCAAGATTTTTTAATCCTACTCCACCTCATATATCGACATTAGTTTTATCTTTTTACCCTTCATGCTGGATTGTTCTTGTGAGATAATTCCTCTTGATTGCAAGATGGCTGCAACAGTTCCAAACTTTCATCCAACATCCCATGCTGTTTATCCCTCAGTTCTTTCTATTGGAGGAAAGAAAACCTTCCCAGGCACACTGCACCACCACCCCCAACACAGTACACTACCCCTGTGTCTCCCAGCCGGATTTGCAGCCTACTCTCCTGCTTAAATGAATTATTGGAAAAAAGCCTGAAGTCACTAGGCTGATTTATACCAATGCAGATGAGCTCTCTGAGGCTGGAGAGCTCAGGGCTCACAGAAGGTACCTTAAAAAGTGGAACTATGTTGAAAAGGAGGAAGGGATGGGGTGGGTTATGACAAGACAGCTAGCTGGGTCTGCCGCAATCACTCAGGGTGCAGGTGAAGACCCAAAGCAGGAAATCCTTGCTCGTGTTAAAAGGCCTCATGTGTGGTGATGAGTGAAGAAAATGCAAATTAGGACGACTTTAGGGATAAAATAAAAGCAGCTTTGTGCGAGGATTGTGAAGACCTCCCACCAAACAGCAGTGCCTCCCCTGGATCTGCTTCGGTGTCCACCAGCCACCAGCCCCATGTATTTTCAGAAAACTCAGGAAGATAGAAATATGGCCAGAAGCTGCATCAGCATGAAACCCATGGTGGCAGCCTGGGGCTGGAAGCTACTGCAAAGGTTGAAAGGTGCTCAACCTGGCTGGTGCTAAATTACTGCTTGTTTGATTTTACACTTTGACAATAAGGATCTTGGAGGAATCACAGCTAGATGACTTCCAGAATAGAGTGCATACTCCTTCAAAATCTGAGTGCGTTCGTAATGAGTGCATGCCCTGCGAATTCAGGCAAACACTGTTTACATACACACAGGAAAGACAGAGTTTTCACTGCATGCAATTTACATTAATGAATATAATTTTACTAATACAGTCAAACTCTAACATTTACAAGTGCAAATAGCTTAACCGAGGTCAGGTGCATCTGCCTCCCAGCTGTTTGAATAAAGCAATATGTGGAACATCCAACTCTCACACAAACCTAAATATTTTTAAAAATACCTTTTCTGCAATTTTTTTTCACTTTAAACTGTATTCAGTTAAAAGTGTAAATATGGCTGACCTTTCCCGTGTCAGGCAGCATGGACTTTCTTTATTGGAACTGTGAGAACCTTGAATCCAGAGGAGGCTGTGGAGGGTGCTGGAGAGGTCAGAATTCTAGGCAGCATCAAGGAAACCCAGAGTCAGGGTTAAGGGACACCGTCAGCTTGGAAAGGAAATGAGTCCACCAGGCTCCTGGTGTCTGGTATAATATGGTGACATGAAGACTGAAATCAGTCCACACAAGTTAAAACAACAGAAGCTGAGACATTTCTAGCATAATTCTCTTCACCTTTGCTTTTACTGCAGAAAAGACATAGCCCCTGTTTCTAACAGGGACACTTTTACTTCAAAAATGCTGTTTTGCTTATGGATCCAAGCGAGGGATGAGCAATGACACACAGGTGCCCTCACCCAGGGTGGACGCGCATCCCACCACCATCTGTGGAGCCCTCCTCAAGACATTGGCTGCAGCCCTGCCAGACAGCTATAATTGGCTCCTCTCCACCCTGGGCAATGACATTTTGTCAGGACAATATGTTTCTCCAAAATTTCATCTCATTTCTTCAGCCATGCTCAGAAACAGTTGTTAAATCCTCAATTTGCTTTCAGTGGAAGCGATGGCTTATTTTTGGAGTTAGTACTTGCCGTGAAATGGAGAATGCCCATTAGGAATAAATGCTTGTGTTTATAACACACCATCAAGAATGAGAACATTTTAGCCCTGGACAATAAAGGAAAAGGGAGGCTCAATTCACTCTATGAAGTAGGTTTCTGGATAAAAGCACAAGAAAGATGCTGGGGCAGGGTTGGAGGTGGGGACACCTCCTCACCTCTGGAAAAATATACCCAGTGGCCCCTACATGTTAGAGCCAAGGGTGCACTGCATAGAGGCAGGGTGCAGGGGCACCATTCAGACCTGGGGTACAGATTATCTGCTTCTCTTATTCTTCAGGTGTAGAGTTCTGTTGGGAAATATGTCCCCCATCCCCAAGCATGGGAACTGGTGGCAAGAAAGTGATGATTACCCATTGCCTTGGGTCTTCTGCAAAGACTGGAATCCCTTAGTTATTCCGGATCATGATTCCACTCAGCCTCTTCTACAAGCTCCACACTCTCAGGCAGGCACATCGCATCACCCGCCTCAGCACAGCAGACAACAGCCAGGCCCCAGCTGTGAGCTTTTGCTGTTCCCACCAGATGCACGTCTGTGTCTCTGTGAGAAAGGTGAGCCTCCCGTGCAAGGTAAGTCTCACATGTGGCCTAGACATATCCCTCTCCATCTGCTCCACGCATTGCCCCGATTTCCTCTGCTTCTTCGTGTACTGCCTTCGGTGCTTCCCATCCTATCCGTAAACGCACTCAACTCTCCTCATCATGAAAAGGGAATTTTCCCTTTACTTTGGGTTCCTTCCAATTGCACTCCTGTTTCATCCATCATTAAATCCACGTTATTCATTTCTTTTCACATTCAATAAATAATTACTGAGCACCCACTAGGTGTTAGACATTTTTCTGGATTTTGGGAATACAGAGAGAAACACCTGCCCTATGGAACTTACGTTCTAGAGAGGAGACAGACACCACACCACCCACTCTCAACTACCAACGAGGGTAATGATTCGATAGATATGGCATCCAAAGCACAAACAGAAAAAGAAAAAATAGATACATTGAACTTCATCAAAATTGAAAACTTTGTACTTCAAAGAACACAGTCAAGAAAGGGAAAGACAAGAGAGAGAGATAAAGTGGGGATGGTTAATGGGTACAAAGATACACTTAGGTAGAGTGAACAAGATCCAGTGTTCAGTAGCATAATAGGGAGACTATAGCTGAAAATAATTTATTGTATGTTTTAAAATCACTAAAGGAATGGAATTGGAATGTCCCTAACACGAAGAAATAATAATACTTGAGGTGGTGGATATCTTGATTATCATGATTTGATCATTAAACATTGGAGGCCTGTATCACAGCATCACATGTACCCCATAATACTTTATATTTATAAATATTTACAACTATTACTCACCCATGATAATTAAAAATTATTTTTAAAAAAGAAAAAAAAAAAGCTTTACTTCCCTAACAGGAGGAATGATGAAAAGATAAACAATGAAGGACACAGAACGATTGGCAGGTGTTTGGCCAGATATTTGGCAGTCTCTGCCTACCTTTACATGGGGAATTGGTGGCCTCTTTTAATCCTCAGCATTGAAAATTGGCCCCTCCCCCATTTACCTGCATTCCTCGGGAGTCAATAACATCAGAGTTGTGTGGGTACATAACAAAGACTACGATACTTTAAAAAAGAAAAGAAGAAGACAACAAAGAGAATGAGGAAATATATTTTCAAATTGTATATCTGATAATGGACTTGCATCCAGAATATATAACTCCTAAAATTTTGTAATTTTTTTTTTTTTTTTTTTGAGACAGAGTCTTGCTCTGTCGCCCAGGCTGGAGTGCTGTGGCCGGATCTCAGCTCACTGCAAGCTCCGCCTCCCGGGTTCACGCCATTCTCCTGCCTCAGCCTCCCAAGTAGCTGGGACTACAGGCACCCACCACCTCGCCTGGCTAGTTTTTTGTATTTTTTAGTAGAGACAGGGTTTCACCATGTTAGCCAGGATGGTCTCGATCTCCTGACCTCGTGATCGGCCCGTCTCAGCCTCCCAAATTTTGTAATTTTTTAAAATTTCAAAATGGGCAAAGGATTTGAGTATTTTTCCAGAGAAGATAAATAAATGGCTATAAGCACATGAAAAGATGCCTGCAATTATTAGTCATCAGAGAAATGCAAATAAAAACCACTAGGTGATACCACTTCACAGCTCCTAGGATGGCTAACATCGAAAAGACAGACAATATCAAGTGTGGCTGAGGATGTAGAAAATTGGAAATTTCACACTTGTTGGTGAGAATGTAAAATGGCACAGCCACTTTGAAAAAGAGTTTGGCAGTTCCTCAAACTGTTAAACATAAAGTTACCATATGACCTGGCAATTAATTTCATGTCTAGTTACATACTCAAGGGAAATAAAAACATATGTCCACACAAAGACATACGAAAATTTTTATAACAGTATTATTCGAAAGAGCCAAGACTTATAAACAATCCAAATGTCCATCAAAAGGTGAATGAATAAATAAAATGTGGTATACCCATACAATGGAATAATATTTGGCCATGAAAAACAATGGAATTCTGGCCCATGCTACAACCCAGATGAACCTTGAGAACCTGATGGCAAGTGAAAGAAGACAGTCATGAAAGACCTCATATTCTATGGTTCCATTCACATGAAATATCCAGAATCAGCTCATCCATAAAAACAAAAAAAATAGATTAGTGGTTACCTAGCACTGGAGGTGGAGGCCGTGAGCAACTATTAATTGGTGCAGGGATTTTGTGAGAAGACTAAAATGTTCTACACTGAGACTGGGGTGATGATTACACAAGTCAGTGAATACATTGAAAACCATTGCATTGTACCCTTCTATATATCAATAAAGCCTTTATGAAAACAGAAACCTAGAGTTCCAGCTAGATTGCCTGATAGAATGCAAGATGCCCAGTTGAATTTGAATTTAGATTTTTTTAAAATGACTTTTCACTGTGACTACTCTTCAGATATTGCATGGGGCATACTTATACTCAAAAAAATTTCTTGGTCTATCAGAAATTTAAATTAACTGGTAATTATGTGTTTGATCTGCAACCTGTTATGGGGAGCGGACCGGTACAGGGTTGATGTGTAGGATCCCAGCAGGAGTGCGGAAGTTGGCTGGAGGCCTTAGTGCAGGATTCGCCTGGAGAGCCAAGGAGAACTCAAACAGTGGAGACTTTGGGTAGTGGGGCTGAAGAGTTTGCCCTTCCTTTTGTATTGAGTGGCCTCCAGTCAAGATGTTGTACAGGGGTTTGGGGTAGGTGTTGGTGCTGGAAGAAAGTGTACAGCAGGCTTGTCCACCCCGCATCCCACAGGCCGCATGCAGCCCAGGATGGCTTTGAATGAGGTCCAACACAAATTCGTGAACTTTCTCAAAACATGAGGAGATGTTTTTGTGATTTTTTTTTCTTTTTTTGCTCATCTTCTGTTGTTAGTGTTAGTGCATTTTATGTGTGGCCCAAGATAATTCTTCCTCCAATGTGGCCCAGGGAAGCCAAAAGACTGGACATCCCTGGTGTGCAATCACCTGGATCCACTCATGCCGCGGACAGGGACCCAGATGTCAACAGCAGTCTGTGGCCTCCTAGTGGTCACGTTTGAGGACTGCGAGTGCGAGGAACAGGTGCCAGGAGACCAAGTTAGTGGTATTCTCACAAGAGCTTACCCTGGGGCAATGGTAACTGGATGGGAAAGAGGAGGCAGTGGTGTCAGCCATGTCAGTGAAGAGATGAAGGGATGACTGGTGGATGTGAGAGGCCAGAAGTGGGAATCCTTGGGGTTTCCAGCCTGAATGACAAGGAGGGCACGGTGGCCCCTAATGAGATAGGAAAACCACAAGAACAGGAAGGAGGAGGGGGGAGAATTGGTTTTGCACACCAGTTTGAGCGCATCAGCAGTAAGAAACTGGATGTGACTGTGGTGACAGAGAAGGACAGGAAAGAACATCAGGGCTGGACTTGGATGTGCTTCCATCTGTGGCAGGGCTGGAGAAACGTTCCCCATGCAAGTAGCCAGAGGGACCGTCAGAGAATGTAACACAGGGCAGAGGGTCAGGGAAGTTGAAGAAAGATGAGTTTTTTTAAAATGTCATATCCGCGGTGGCATAGGTCAAAGAGAAGTCTCACAAGTAAGGGTGGAAACATGTCCTCTGCCTTCAGAAGCTGAGGGCTAGCTGGGTGTGGGTTGTTGGCAGGGGCTGAGAAGCCTGTGCAGGCAGAAGGAGAGGCCAGGAAGACGTAAGTGTCTGCATGCAGAAGAGACAGAATGCCAGACATGAGATGGCCAACAACAAGTGTCTTTCCTCTCCTTGGTGTGCCCAGATGGCTGCAGGCCTCCTAGTCCTCTCTCGTCTGCTCTCACTAAGGCTGCCAACAAGACTCTGGGTCTAAAGTCGTCTCCCCTGCATGTCTGCTGCCCTTCCTGGTGCCCTAGACCTGAATCACAGCATCCTCTTCTGATGCTGACACCCTGGGGAGATTCTGGATCAGAGAGGGTTTCGGGACACTGACCACATCCCCAAGGCTGCAGGGATCATCCTCAGCTGTACTGCTGAATACTGCAGGGGCCACAGGCTCACTTCACCTGTGTGGTCAGGTCTGCCAACACCCCTGCAGAGTTGTAAAGAATCTCAGGCTGATTAGAGAAAAAAAGAAGATGTGCAAAACGGCCAACAGATACGTGAAAAAAGGCTCAGCCTCGCTCACCACCGGTGAAATGCAAATCAAAACCCCAGTGAGAGGTTACCCTACCTCAGTTAGAATGACTGTTATCAAAAACGTGAAAAAAAAAAAAATAACAGATGCTGGTGAAAACAAAAACTCACGCACTGTTATAGGAATGTAAAATAGGACAGCCACTGTGGAAAAGAGTAGGGGGGTTCCTCAAAAAACTAAACAATAGAACATTTGACCCAGCCATCCCATGATTGGGTATATCTCCAAAGGAAATAAAATCAGTATGCTGAAGATATATCTGCATCCTGTGTTTATTGCAGCACAGTTCACAATAGCCAAGCTATGGAATTAACCCAAATGCCCATCTACAGCTGAATATATAAAGAAAATGTGGTATATATACACAACGGAATACTCTTCAGCCATAAAACTGAATGCAATCTTGTCATTCATGAGAACATGAATAACCTAGAGGACATTATGGTAAGTGAAACAAGCCAGGCACAGACAGACAAATATCACATGTTCTCACTCATTCTTCAAAAAGTTGATTTTGTAGAGGTAGAAAGTAGAATAGCAGTTACCAGAGGCTGGGGAGGGGAGGGAAAGGCAGAATGGGAAAGGCTTATTAACAAGCACAAAGTTAGAGTTGAGGAGAGTAAGTTCTGGTGTTCTGCTACACAGTAGGGTGACTATGACAAATAATGATGCGGTGTATATTTTAAGAAAGCTAGATGAGAAGATTTTTAAGGTTATCACTACAAAGAAGTGATAAAAATTTAAAGTGATGAATATGGTAATTGCCCTAATTTGATCATTACACAATATATGTCTACACGGAAACATCATTCCATCCCATAAGTATGTATAATTATTACGTCAACTGTAACTTTTGACAGAGCAGGAGCATCGCCATCTTGGACAAACACCGCCATTTTAAGTGCTCCTTGGTTAAAAAAACATCTAAATCCAGCCCCAAAACATCAGCCTAATGGCTACTGTCAGCACAATCAGAAACATTTCAACCCTAAGATAAACCCCCCTCCAACCAGAAACATGCCTACCCTGAGAAAACTTCCCCTTCAAACAGAGATTCCCACCCCGCAATAAACTTTCCCTCACATAGAAGCATTCCGAGCCTGCAAAAAGCTCCCCGCATTTCCTAAATCCTTAAACACCCTCAGTCTGTGAGAAAGAATGCTCCTGATCGAAATCAACCAGAAGCCTGTCTCTGGTTTATTCTCCAAAATAAACCTGTCTTTGACTGTTGAGCTGCTTTCCGTGTTTCCTTCCTACTTCTTTAACTCTTACAATAATTTTTTTTAAAAAAGCTAAGTCGTAAGGAAAGGATCCAGTTTCAGCTTTCTACTTATGGCTAGCCAATTTTCCCAGCACCATTTATTAAATAGGGAATCCTTTCCCCATTTCTTGTTTTATACGAAAATTAATTCAAGATGGATTAGAGACTTAAATGTTTGACCTAATACCATAAAAACCCTAGAAGAAAACCTAGGTAATACCATTCAGGACATAGGCATGGGCAAAGACTTCATGTCTAAAACACCAAAAGCAACGGCAACAAAAGCCAAAATTGACAAATGGGATCTAATTAAACTCAAGAGCTTCTGCACAGCAAAAGAAACTACCATCAGAGTGAACAGGCAACCTACAGAATGGGAGAAAATTTTTGCAATCTACTCATCTGACAAAGGGCTAATATCCAGAACCTACAAAGAACTCAAACAAATTTACAAGAAAAAAACAAACAACCCCATCAAAAAGTGGGCAAAGGATATGAACAGACATTTCTCAAAAGAAGACATTCATACAGCCAACAGACACATGAAAAAATGCTCATCATCACTGGCCATCAGAGAAATGCAAATCAAAACCACAATGAGATACCATCTCACACCAGTTAGAATGGCGATCATTAAAAAGTCAGGAAACAACAGGTGCTGGAGAGGATGTGGAGAAATAGGAACACTTTTACACTGTTGGTGGGATTGTAAACTAGTTGAACCATTATGGAAAACAGTATGGCGATTCCTCAAGGATCTAGAACTCGAAGTACCATATGACCCAGCCATCCCATTACTGGGTATATACCCAGAGGATTATAAATCATGCTGCTATAAAGACACATGCACACGTATGTTTATTGCGGCACTATTCACAATAGCAAAGACTTGGAATCAACCCAAATGTCCATCAGTGACAGACTGGATTAAGAAAATGTGGCACATATACACCATGGAATACTATGCAGCCATAAAAAAGGATGAGTTTGTGTCCTTTGTAGGGACATGGATGAAGCTGGAAACCATCATTCTTAGCAAACTATCACAAGAACAGAAAACCAAACACCGCATGTTCTCACTCATAGGTGGGAACTGAACAATGAGATCACTTGGACTCGGGAAGGGGAACATCACACACCGGGGCCTATCACGGGGAGGGGGGAGGAGAGAGGGATTGCATTGGGAGTTATACCTGATGTAAATGACGAGTTGATGGGTGCTGACGAGTTGATGGGTGCAGCACGCCAACATGGCAGAGGTATACATATGTAACAAACCTGTACGTTATCCACATGTACCCTAGAACTTAAAGTATAATAAAAAAAAAAAAGCTAAGTCGGAGCATGTTCCTTCAGAGATGCATTATGCTCTGCTTTATTACAGTGAATTGAATGGGAAAGAAAAGATGGTTTTATTGCTGGTAATATCATCAGGCAGAAATGACAGCTTCCAAAGTTCTGAATAGCAGTGGTGTTCCATCTTTGTTGAAGGTTATCATGGAACTCAGAAAGAGAAGTGGAGCCTGTTCTGACAACGTTCCTTACAGAGGAGCAGTCTAATATTCTAGGTCCAGTTCCCATGAGGACGGAGTTGGGTTTATTTTCAAATGATATAGACTTGCTTGGATTCAACTTACTTCTGAGGTTGGTGAGAACCTTCCAAATAAGAACATCAGTGTGTCTGCAATATGGGGACATTTTGGACTCAGAAATTTCAGCATTTTAAGTGACAACTTAAAATTAATAATGACTTTTTACTGCATTGCTTTTTAGCTTAATGTCATTTTTAAATTAACTTTATTATGTAAGGCCATGAATTTTATTTTTTCCCTATTTTTCCTGCGCATCCCAAAGCCCCAAATGAAGTGCGTGCTTCAGTCATGCATGTGCAGTGAGAGAGAGAAGGCAGGAGGAGAGGTGTCCAGGTGTTTTCACTCACACAGAAACATTCTTGATTTGGCCAACTCTGTGCGGGGAGCTAAGCAAGACGGCAGCACATGCAGGTGCAGCACACGGGCAGCGAGCATGGGAGGGCAACACGGGGCTGCGGCGATGGCAGCCACACAGGTGTGCACAGATAAGGAGAAATATGACAGGATCTGGACCTGCATTTCCATGTGAAGAAATACTTCATCTGCTGAAGAAAAGTGAGGGGCCCTTTGGATCTTAGGCTCTCCCCAGTTTCTAAAATGTAGAGTGACCAGTCAGCCCAGTTTTCCTAGGACTGTCCCAGTGTTAGCACTAAAGTTTGGTGTTCCGGGAAACCCCTCAGCCCTGGGAGAACTCATGGGACTGGCCACCCTATACACCCACCACTTCTCAGACTCTGCACCGTGGGACCGAAGGGCAATTTCCCATTTATCATCGGTGAGCCCACCTGCACTTTTCTCCCCAGTATTCTTCCATGGTTACTCCTCCTCCTCTTCTAAGGTGGAGAAATAATTCTCTCTCTCTCTGTATCATAAGAGGCACAGTGAACCTGAAGTCAAATTTACAGAGACAGAAAGTGGGAATGGTAGTTGCCAGGGGCTGGGGGAAGGCAGAATGAGGAGTCTGTGTCTCATGGGTACAGAGTCTCAGCTGGAGAAGATGGAAAAGGTCTGGAGCTGGGTGGTGATGATGGTTGCACAACAACGTGAATGTATTTAATAGCACTTTAAAATGGTTACCATGGTAAATTTTGTGTTATGCGTATTTTACTGTAACAACAACAAAAAATAGAATGGAAAACAAAAGTGGTACTGTGAAAGCTAGACCAAGAAGAGAGTCTATGCCAAGGTGAATGGAAGAGAGCACCTTTCCTTACAGAATCAAGAACTTGCCCCACTTGTTTTCTCTCATTCTTCACATGCGGCACATAGAACCCATGTAGGTTCCTCATGTTGCTCCTGTAACCATTTGAGTTAGAGATAGGAAAATTGAAAGGATGCTTGAGCAAGAGGCAGCATACTCGGGAAACCTGAGGGCGGGTGTGGAAAGTTCTATGTCAAACCCTTTTGAAGGGGAAGGTTGGACAAAACTGGCTCAAAAGCCACTAGTCCAGGGTGCTGAGAACTCCTGAGTGTGGACTCACCTGTGACCCATCCCATCCTGGCTCTCAGGGCTCCGGGCAGAGCTATCCTCAAGTAACTTTAAGTTGCATTGTCTAAAATGCGCCCCACAGAGCAGAGAGAATAATATGCTTTGCATAGGGGTAGGAGTGTGCCGTTTTGTACTTCACACCTCCAGAGGCACCAGCCAGCCTCGCCAGGAGAAGAGGAATTACTAGCTGAGCAGGTGACTCCAGCAGAGAGAAAGTACTTTCCACAAAAAATAATGCCACCCCTAACTCTCACCAAGCCCTAAGTGTTAAAAGGGCTTACATAGGTGCTTTGTTAAAAGTATGCTGCCATGTCTCTACTCCTACCATCCCTGAGCAGTTGCATTTTGGTGAGTGCTCCCTCATTGGAGACGAATGTGTCTGTAAGTGGTCCCAAGAGTACCGTAACTTGCATAAGCCACCACCTTGCCTTGGAGGGTCACTCTGGGCTCCTCCAACTCATCCTCTGGTGGGGGAGTGTGGCCATCAACCATGGGGGTGCCACAGCATCTAGAGTCTGGGGAGTATTCTGTGTTCCCACCTTAGTGGTGAGTCTGGAGTCACAGATCTTGCAGGACTAAGAAACTGTCCAATAATTGTGCATTTCTTTAGGTGTTAAACACAGCCATGGAAAGTGCAGCCTCTTTGTCTTGGGGTACTGTGCCTTCTCCCCTCTGGCGATGCACAAGGTCCTTGGAGTTTCAGCATCTGTCTAAGGGATGCATTGATGCTGGATGGGAGACAAAGGTCTCAGGGATCCACTGATGCCTAGAGTCATCAAGGCACACAGCCCCATGAGGCCAGGAGCCCCAAAGGGGAAGCTGAAAGGGAAGCTACCAGGGGAACATCTCGTGCTAAAACATCAAGCTGACCTGGATCTTTCCATCCTGCCCCAGAGTGTCACCTGAGGTGGGAGGTCACCGTGCTGAGAGAGGGCTTAACACTTGAAGCAACTGAGAGATGTTGGGGGAACGGGAGCGGAGTTTTTCTTATTTACAATCTACTCAGAACGCTCCTGTGGTGCAGGGGTAGAATTATCTTAGACTAGTCTGCATTTTCCTTCCCAGCAAAGTCAACATCAGGAAGCAAAACAAACAAACAAAAAAACACTTCCAAATATTCTACGTGTCAGAGGGATTTTTGTTTTGTCTCAACTTTCCCCAGGAGTGCTGAGATGGGATCCTGGCCCTGGTAACAGGGGGCAGGTGCTTAAACTGCTTTGCGCCTGCAGGAACACCAGGCATTCAGCGGTCACTTAATGAGCACCTGCTGGTTGCTGGTTGAGTTGTGCTTGAAACACCTGGCAACGGTCCCAGGCACTGGAGCAAGGGCAGGAAATGCCTTTGCAAACCCAGAATGCCACTGATATCTTGAATGCCTGGCAGTCACTGAGCTCATGGCCAAGCAATCTCAGCGAAAGATGGGGACTCAGGAAACGAGGACGTCCAGGGGCTCAAGAACCTGATGCAGCCTCATTCCTGCATGTTTTATCTCAATGTCCCTTTATATACATTTGCAACTTTACGCAATGTGGCCTTACCGAGACCTGTGTTAATATGATCATCACACCACAGAGCATGAAATGAGTGTATGTAGGGTCAGAGGATTTTGAGGGTGGGATGGTGGTGAACATTCTGCAAAACTCTGGGGTTCTAGTAAGAAATACTTGTGAATAAATTCTTCCATGACACCGCGGTTGGGTTCAAGAGGCAAGTCTGCAGTCCTAGGTATGCAGGGATGACAGCCTCCCTGCCTCCTTCACTGCTGTAGGGTGGTGAAAACGGAGGGCAGCCCCCTCAAGGTGCCTGGTCTTTCTGCATAAAGGAGAACATGGCAGGTGGAGGGGGCGTGGAGAGGGTGCCTGCCCGGCATCATTCCGACCTTGCAGGATGGGCACTCTCACAGGATGAAGCACAGGAGTTGGGGATTTAGGGTCTATAAGTGAATTTTCTCTTTTTTTATAAGGGGACTAAGCCTTATGGGATTGTTCTGAAGATGTCATGAGATCATATAAGACAGTGATTAAGATGGTGGCTGGAACACAATCACACCAAAGGCATGTAAGCCCTTGTTTTCACACTCCCTGCTTTATTGATGATAATTCTGAGGCTCAAAGTGAGAAGCCGAGCAGCATCCGGAAAAGCACTGACTCAACCAGATCTGCCTATTCCAAAAGCCCATCTCTTTCCCCAGCTCCCTGCTTCCAATCACAGCACAACACAGCCACAGCTAAGACATCTGAAATCAGAGGGCATTTCTGCCAGCTCAACAAATATTTCAAGCTTATTTAGCATGACGAGTCTTGCTCTTTGTTTAGTGTAGATATGCTAGAATTAGCAACATTAAAGCAATTATCTGTGAAATTATCCCCAAATTATATTAGCGTGCCCATAGAACAGTATTTTGCATGTAAATTGATAGCAGGTAAGTTCAACAGAACCGCCTTTAAAATGAGTCCCGAGGAATCCATAATGAGTGACTATTTATTTTAGCAATTCTGAAAGTATGCAATGCGTGTGCAATTACCAAAAGCATCAGCACAAAGGAAAAGAAATCGACCTATAAGCAGGCTACTTACAAAAAAATACATAAATAATTCCCTGAAATTCCCACGGCTTCAGTTTTAGGAACAGGCACTCTTCTTTACCGTCTTTGCCTGTACTGCCTCATGCTGTGGTCACTTGCTATCCAAACACAGTGGACATTAGCTGAAGTACCCCTCGTTAATTTAAGCCTGAAAGTGCATTCGAAAGTCCGTCCTCCTGTGTGATTGTAAGGGTGATGCACGGGTCACTTTGCCTCTGAACCAATGGGGAATGTAGAGGAAACATGCTCCGGACAAGCCAGAGGTACTGGCCAGGCAACCTTGCTGCTATCTCTGCTTTGCCAGTGCAGCGCCTAAAGCCAGGTGTGGCAAGTGGGGACGGTAGAGTCGAGATGAACATCCTCCATAGCGTTAGTATTGCCCTTTGAAATGTGTATCAGTTCCCATGTTGATCCTTGCTATGAAGTGAGCCAGAAATCTGAGGCCCAGAGTTTAAATGACTGACTCCAAATCTCCCAGATGTGGGGGCTGGAACTGGGATTTGATCACAGACGTACTAAATCCAACTCTCTGTTTCCATTATGAAGAGGCCTTGGAGCTTATTCAATCTAACTCAGTGTCTGGTGGAGAAATCCCATGTATAGTAAAGTGAGTGTAAAAAGGCGAACAACAGCAAGTGTTGAGAGAATGTAGAGAAGGGAACCCTGGCGCACCGTTCCTGGGAATGTACATTGGTGCAGCCATCACAGAAACCAGTGTGGAGTTTCCTCGAAACACTAAAAACACAACTACCTTATGATCCAGCAATCCCACTGCGCGCACATACCCAAAGGAAATGAAATCAATATGTCAGATGAATGGATATAGAAAGGGGTATATATATATACACACGATGGAATATTATTCAGCCTTAAAAATAAGGAAATGCTGCCATTTGGGACAGATGAGCCTGGAGGACATTTGGTAAAATAAGTCAGATGCAGAAAGACAAATGCTGCATGATTTCACTTATATGTGGAGTCTAAAAGCATTGAACTCACAGAAGCAGAGTGGGATGGTGGTTACCAGGGGCTGGGGGTATGGTGGGTAGATGAAGTGGGGAGCAGGGCAATGGAACTGGGGAGATGTTAGTGAAAGAGTACGAACTTTCAGTGATGCAAAATGAATACATGCTGAGGTCTGTTATAATGCATGGTGACTCTAGTTAATAATGCTGTATTGCATCATTGAAAATTGCTAAAAGAATAGATGTTTTTACTACAAAAAAGTAAACATGCAAGGTGGTAGATATTTTAATCAGCTTGATTTAATCATTTCCCAATGTATACATATATCAAAACATGAAATCATACACTATAAATATATAAAATTTGTATTTGTCAATTATACCTTAGTAAAGTCAGGGTAACCGTGAGAGAAAACAAGTAAAATTAAATGCATTGCATTACATTACATTAAAAAGTCAGCATGGGCCAGGCGCAGTGGCTCCTGCCTATAATCGTAGCACTTTGGAAGGCTGAGGCAGGAGGATCGCTTGAGACCAGGAGTTCAAGACCAGCCAAATCAATAGAGTGAGACTCCATCTCTACAAAACTAAAAATAATTAGCTTGGCAGACTGGCACATGCCTGCAGTCCCAGCTCCTCGAGAGGCTCGGGGGGAGGATTGCTTGAGCCCAGTTCAAGGCTGCAGTAAGCCGTGATCATGCCACTGCACTCCAGCCTGGGTGACAGAGCAAGATCCTGTCTTCCAAAAAAAAAAAAAAAAAAGAGCATAGTAAGTAATTGAATACTGGTTGGATAAAGAGTGAGACAAATTGTCTGACCTAAAATAACTCTAGTTCCAGCAGGGGAGACAGCAAGCGGACAAAGGCCTAGAGGGTGGCTCAGTGTGGGCTGCAGGCGGCGGGTGCCCCCATAGAGTGGAGCAGGGGATGGGGCCGTGGGCGTCTGAGGGAAACTTCGATGCTTCAGGGAGAAGGTGCCCCAGAGGAGGAAGGGGCAAACACCAGGCTGAGAAAGGAGAAGTCCGTTTAGCAGAGGGAAGAGCAAACAGAAATGTCAGAGGCTAAGAAACGCGGGCGTGCTCAGCAAGGGTGCATAAAGCACTGTAAGGAGACTAACACAGAGGGGAACGGCAACCAGCCTGAGGGGTGTGAGGAAGAACTCCAAGCTCAGACAGGTGCACTCTATTCTGCAGCCCAGGAGTGGCAAGTAACAGTTACCACCAATAATGAGGGGACAGTCATTTGCAGAATCCTTTCATAAAGTAGACCTTATAATCATGCATAGCAAAAGAACATATTGGTCAGTGACAGACTGCATATACCACAGTGGTCCCGTAAGATTATAATACTGCATTTTTACTGTACCTTCTCTATGTACACACAATACTTAGCAGTGTGTTAAAACTGCCTACAGCATTCAGTGCAGGAACATGCTGTACAGGTGTGCAGCCTAAGAGCAGCAGGCCATCCCACTTAGCCCAGGTGTGCAGCAGGCTGTACCGTCTAGGTTTAGGTGAGTATACCCTATGATGTTCACACAATGGCAAGATGGCCTAAGGACGAATTTCTCAGAACGTATCCCTGTCGTTCAGTGACGTATGACCGTATGAAGGAATCCCATAAAACACAATCATACGTTCTGATACTTTTCTTCACTGGGAGAAAACTAGGGAGTTGTACATACTCCTACTGCAGCTGGTAACGAACAATTGATACCTGTGATTAATAAAGCTTGTCATGTTCTTCTTCTTCACAACATTTTGGAAGGTTTATGCGAATATCAGAGTAGGTTGGCAGAGGTATAGTGCACATGAGAACATTACTCATCATGTATGTTATAGACAAACTCAGGGAGCTACTCAGACAACTGACGTAAACAAGGGGTTTGATCATGGGGCACTGGTGGCATTAAGATGACCTGGGATCCAGGGGCCAGAATTCCCAGCCAGGCTCAAGTCACAGCTGCTTCCTCGGTACTCCTCACATTAGAATGCTGATCATCCCCATTTGCCTGGAATCAAGGGCATTCCTGGAATGTGGGACTTCAAGAGCTAAACCCAGGACAGTTCCAGGTAGATCAAGGAATTGCAGTCTCTCCACTCCCCACATACAGCAAATAGGAATCAGCAACTTCTTAATGACTGGGAGGCTGTTTTCTAAAAACTTCAATCTAAAACTCAGTACTCACGAGTAAACAGGCGTGGGGTGGGGAGCTGAGGTGAGCCTGCTGCGTTGGTGTCTGCCGTGCTCAGGTGCACATAGGTGCAGCACGTGGGCGGGAAGCACGGAGGTGGGGGGGGGCAACACGGAGCAGCAGTGACAGCAACCAGCCAGGAGTGCAGACTTAAGGGGGAGTTTGACCGGGACTGGACCCACGTTTCCATGTGGAACAATCCACTGAAGAAGTGAGGGGCCCTTGGACCTCAGACTCTCCCTAGTGTCTAAAATGTAGGGTGACCAGCCAGCCCAGTTTTCCTAGGCCTGTCCCAGTTTTAGCACCAAAGTTCGATGTCCTGGGAAACCCCTCAGTCCCAAGCCTTGCAAAACTAAAATAATTAGCTGGGCATGCTCGCACAGCCCTTCCCCACCCCTGCCCCACACACGTTTACTCAGGAGTACTGAGTTTAGAGTCAGCGCCTAACGTGGCACCCAGGAAGGTTCTTCCTGTCTAACTCCCAACACCAGCTGTCCCGTGGGCAGCCTGTCGAAACCAGAAGGGCTTCGTCTTATCCGAGGCCTCCCAAGGGCAGAGTGTAGAGCACAGCTCGCCATGGTAGAGCAGAGCAGGCCACTGTGAGGGTCTGGCTTCCCTTCACATCCATGGGGAGGAAGTACCCGACTCTGCCTGCTGTTTCAAGGGCTTTGAAGAGAAGTGACTGGGAGGTTGTTTTCTAAAATCTTCAATCTAAAACTCAGTACTCCTGAGTAAACAGGTGTGGGGTGGGGAGCTGAGGCGAGCCGACAGTCGGAGGAACAGTCGGAGGAGAAGGGAAGGGCACACCAGCACATGTGGACATTCAGCCCATGGTGACCCTCCCCGTGAGGTGTACGTCCTGGACATTGAACCCATCTTCACAGTGTTCCCGTCTCTTGAGGAGGAAGGATAGGGAATGAGGTGGAACTTTTTGTTCCTACAAAATCCATTAAAGGTTTTTTTTGGTTTGTTTTTTTGTTTTGTTTTGAGACAGAGTCTTGCACCATTGCCCAGGCAGGAGTGCAGTGGCACGATCTCGGCTCACTGCAATCTCCACCTCCCAGGTACGAGCAATGATCCTGCCTCAGCCTCCCAGGTAGCTGGGATTATAGGCATAAACCACCATGCCCAGCTAATTTTTTTTGTATTTTTAGTAGAGACAGGATTTCACCATGTTGGCCAGGCTAGCTTTTTGAGACGGAGTCTTGCCCTGTCGCCCAGGGTGGAGTGCAGTGGTGCAATCTCGGCTCACCGAAACCTCTGCCAACCATATTCCAGCGATTCTCCTGCCTCAGCCTCCTGAGTAGCTGGGATTACAGGCATGCACCACTGTGCCTTGCTAATTTTGGTATTTTTAGTAGAGATGGAGTTTTGCCATGTTGGCCAGCCTGGTCTCAAACTCCTGACCTCAGGAGATCTGCCCACCTCGGCCCCCCGAAGTGCTGAGATTAGAGACGTGAGCCACCGCACCCAGCCCCATTAAAGGGTTTTATGCTAGGAAACAGCATGATGATGGAGAACAGCCCTTCAGAAACCCACGCATTCATCATTTCCTCGGTGAGTATGGGTAACGTATCTAGTAGATGCCAGGTACTATTCTACACACTGGGCATAAGGCCCTGAACAAACAGAACAAGTCCTGCTGCCATGGAGCTTCCGTTCCAGCAACACAAGACAAAACAAAGACATCCATATAGGGGTAGATGGGCATCCGTGCTCAGAGGGAAAATTGAGGGTGGCACTTGGGGGTTGTCATTTTAAGCAGGGTGGTACGAGTAGCTCTGACTGTGAAGATGCTACCTGAGGAGAGGACAGAGCAGGAGTGTGGGGCTGAGCCACCTGGCTCTCCAAGGGAAAATTTTTCAGCAAACAGAGTGACGAAAGTAAAGATGTGGAGGGAGATGATGCTGCCTGTCCCAAAGCAGTAGGGTCCAGTGTGCTGGGGAGAGTGACGGTGAGAGCCGAGAGGGGCTGGCGCCCACCATGCAGAGGCCTTCGGGCCACTGTGAGGGTCTGGCTTCCCTTCACATCCATGGGGAGGAAGTACCCGACTCTGCCTGCTGTTTCAAGGACTTTGAAGAGAAGTGACTGGGAGGTTGTTTTCTAAAAACTTCAATCTAAAACTCAGTACTCCTGAGTAAACAGGTGTGGGGTGGGGAGCTGAGGCGAGCCGACAGAGTGGGTGTCTGCCATGCTCAGGTGCACACAGGTGCAGCACATGGGCAGGAAGCATGGGAGGGCATGAAAAGAAGAAGACCAATTTAGTCTAGATGAAAAATGATGGTGGCTTGTAGCAAGGTGGCAGCTGTGTCTGAGAAATGGCTTAAGTTTGGGTTTGGGGGAGGCTAAAGTCGACAGGATTTGCTAATGAAATTCACATGGGGTATGACAGAAGAAATGCCTTGCAGGTGACTGGAAGGCACTAAACAGAAGGAAGTATTACCATCAATGGAGGTGGCAAAGGCTCAGGCAGTGGGCTGGAAGAATCAAGACATGAGCTTGGGATATTTTGAGTCTGCAGTGCCTAACAGGCATTCAGATGGAGATGTGGCATAGGGAACTGAATTTTCAAGACTGAAGTTCAAGGGGAAAGGACAGGTGAATAAGTCAATCAAGAATCCTTGGCACACAGACAGGATGCAAACTCATGGGAACTGATGAGATTATGAAGAGACAATGTCCCGGACTGAGCTCCAGGTAACCCCGAGTTTAGAAAGCAGAGGAAGGAACAGGAAAGGAGCCCAGAAGGAAGTCGCTTGTGAGGCAGGAATCCAGCAGTCTGAGGGAAAGGCGTGCTGTGCTAGGGAAGAAGAGGCCCGCTAGGGGGTGAGAAAGAGGAGGACTGACAACTAATGGTCCAGTTGGCCATGTGGAGGGCTCAAGATAAAGCAATGAGAGTGGGCAGCTCTTCTGACTGGCAGGTGAAAGAAATATGAGAGTGATATGTTTGTCAGGGAATGATGTGCTTGGAGCCCAGCAGGCCTTCTGGAGCA
Organism: Papio anubis; assembly: GCF_008728515.1. NCBI lineage: Eukaryota > Metazoa > Chordata > Mammalia > Primates > Cercopithecidae > Papio > Papio anubis. Next base: position 616,654 of record NC_044985.1, on the reverse strand, counting down.
TCTGTTGACAGCCCTTGCCTGATTCTGGTGGTTGATGAACAAGTGCGACAATGGTGGCCTCTGTCCAATCATGCTCCCCTCACCTGCCCACCAGTTTGTCTGGAGAGCATTTCCCAGTACACTTCCTGTCTACAAGCCCCGGTCTCAAAACCTGCCTCCCATGCAACCCAGCTGAAGACAGCAGGTGGACAAGATAGCAGGAGGAACAGCAAGAGATGTGAGGATGTGTGTGAGAGAGCAATTAAAAAGTTGAATTGCAAACTCTAAGCAGAGCATGGGGAGAGGTGAGAACCTTCTTGGCCACAGGAGAGTGAACAGGGGCTAATTCATTGGGTTAGAATCCTCTGGGTGCCGGAGTGGTTTTGGTAGGCGTGCTACAGAGTGTGCACCAGAAAGCAACCGCCAAGTGCACTGCTCAAAAGCAGGATAACAGAGTTGTTGGTAATGAGAGTCTAAGATTAGACAGTGGCAGAGGTGGCTGAGAGGGGTGGAGGATAGGATTATGGGAAGTGGGAAAGTCGTGGAACTGAGAGGCCAGAAAGTTGCCTGAATCGTCTAAGCAGTCATTAAACTCATTAGGAAGAATTGCATCTACATTGGTAGAGAAGAAGCCAGGGGCCGCATCCACAAGGAAAAAGGACATCATCCAGAGGCGTGGCTGTGGTGAAGCCTGATGGTGCACTTTCGAGGAGCAGGGCATGATTTTAGGGAACCTGAACATGGCAACACCCTTTGCTTCTTTAGGCTAAACTCCCTCGGTGCTTTCAGCAGGGGTTTGCATTCACAGTTCCCAAGCTTTCCCACCTCTGCGTGTTTATTCTTCGCTCAGACTCTGCCCGCCTGTGTATGCCTCAGGTGAGCGGGTGTATTAGCCCACAGGGCTCTCTTTGCTGTCACCAACAGCACTGAATGTGGCTGGTCCTTAAAGCTGCTTGGAATGACAGGGCCTGCTGCTGTGAGATGAAGCTACAACGTGAAGGGACTTTTTAATGGGCACTTAAACCTACAGAAATGAATCTTTTTTTTTTTTTTTTGAGATAGAGTCTTATTCTGTTGCCCAGACTGGAGTGCAATGGCGTGATCTCGGCTCACTGCAACATCTGCCTCCTGGGTTCAAGTGATTCTCCTGCCTCAGCCTCCCAAGTAACTGGGATTACAGGCACCCGCCACCACGCCCGGCTAATTTTTGTATTTTTACTAGAGATGGGATTTTGCCATGCTGTCCAGGCTGGTCTTGAACTTCTGACCTCAGGTGATCCACCTGCCTCAGCCCCTAAAATTGCTAGGATTACAGGCGTGAGCCACCACACCCAGCCGCAAATGAATCCTATCACTACAACAACAAAAACAACAACAACAAAACCTCACTTTGGAAGTCTACCCTCCACCTTTGTTCAAAACGCTTTGTTTCTTGTTGAGGTCTTCTTCAGCCCTCACTCTAATTATCTGGATAGTGAAAGACAATCTTTAGCTCATCAAGATACGTTATTGATATGGCTTGGATATTTGTCCCCACCCAAATCTTATGTTGAAATGCAGTCCCCAGGGCTGGAGGTTCATGGGGGCACTTCCCTCATGGCTTGGTGCTGTCCTGTGACAATAAGCTCTCATGGGAGCTGGTCGTTTGAAGTGTGTGGCACCTCCCCACCCTCTCTGTTGCTCCCGCTCTCACCATGGGACGTGGCTGCTCCTGCTTCACCTTCCAGCAAGAGTAAAAGCTTCCTGAGGCCGCCCCAGAAGCCCAGCAAATGCCGGTGTTGCGCTTCCACAGCCTGCGAAACCCTGAGCCAAACACACCTCCTTTCTTTATAATTACCCAGCCTCGGGTATTCCTTTAGAGCAATGCAAAAATGGCCTAACACAGTTATATGGAATTTCTATAAATGTTTAACTTAGAATCACTTCAGATTTACAAAAAAAAAAAAAATTTACCAAAGGTGATACAGAGTTCCCACACAACCTGTGCCCAGTTTCTCCTGATGGTAACCGCAGTGTGGCAGTACTCACAGCACAACTCAGGAGCCAGTGTTGACGCGTTATTACTAACTGCCCTCCACATTCTTTCTGCCTTCCTTAGTTTTTATCTAATGTCTTTATCTTTCCCACCATCCCACATTATGTTTTGTCATCACATCTTCTGAGGCTCCTCTTGGCTATTGCAGCTTCTCAGTCTTTCCTTGTCTTTGAAGACCCTGACAGTTATAAGGAGTGCCGGTCAGGTATTTTGTAGAATGTCCTTGAGTTGGAATTTGTCTGATATTCTCTCCTGATTAGACTGGGATTCTATGAGTTTTGAAAAGAAAGAACACAGAGGTAAAGCGCCACTCTTGTTGCATGATATCAAAGGTAAATGCTATCAACATGAAATTTCACTGTTGATGTAACTTTGATCCCCTGGCCGGAGCAGTGTTTGACAGATTTGTACAGTGTGAGAAAGTTACGATGTGCAGACTAAGGTTAAGGCCTGGGGCACTGTGTTCTACCTCTTTGAAGACAGAGTATCTGCAATGAATTACCTAAAATGCTTTTGCATAGGATGTTCGGCTGTTGCTTTCATTCCTTTATTTATTCAAACATTTATTTATATCAGTGTGGACTCAAGGATGTGTATCCTACACACTGGGTTACAATACAATACTACATTTTTGTTGTAGCTTTACTTTTCCAGCTGTGTCCATGGGGAGCACTGTTAATTGGCTCTGTGTCTCACTGTGATACCCACATAACTGTGGGGGTTTGTTTCTTTTTAACCACTTTCTTAGCTTTCTGGAACTATGAGATGTGCTAGTCTCATCTTGTATATTTTGCCCCCAGTCCCAGAATCATCCATTTTTTCAAAGAGTTCTGGTTTCTTTAGTTAGAGAATGGTATTAAAAACCAAGATCTGGGGTCTGGGTGTGTTCAGTGCTCCTAGGGTGTTGTTACTTCTAGGCTTCCTCAGTTGATGTAGAAAAAACTGTGTATATAATAGCACAAAATGATACAAATATCTATGCCTATTTCTCTCTATATCCACGTGTATTTATATTAAGCTAAACATGAGTGCATCCTCTGACTTTGACCCACTGCCACACGCACAGTCCAGCCTCTCCCTTGCCTATCTGTATTCTTCCCTGCAGCAGCAGGAAACCTACTTCTCAACGCCCGCCCTCCTTTTGATTAACTGTTCCACCCCAGTGAGTATAAACAGTGGTTTCAGAATTGTTAACCTGTACCCCGACTGGAAATAACCTCACCTATGAGATTCCAGTGCACAGGGACATTTCCTTCTGCCTGTACTCCTGCAATCTCCACTAGGTCAGCACCTTCTTCCCAGCCACTTCAATAAGGTCATTTCATGTATTTGTAATGCAGTTGGATTATTTTTTCACACTATGCGTTCTATCCCACGTTCCTCTACCCACTACTTTTTAAATCTGCACACATTAAGGTTCACTTCTTCTTCTGTAAAGCTTTATGGGTTTTGGCAAATGTGTAGTACCACGTGTCTACCATGACCCTGTCGTACAAAATGGCACACTGCCTTAACACTCCCCTGGATTTCACCTCTTCAACCCTCTCCTCCAAGTCCCCAGCAGCCACTGATCCACTTACTATGCCCATTATTTTCTCCTTTCTCAAATGCCATATAAATGAAATAGCACAGTAGGTAACTTTTTCCTACTGGCTTCTTTCACTTAGCAACATGCATTGAAGAGTATCCACGTTATCTCATGCCTTACAGCTCACTCCTCAGTCGTTTTCTTATTGTATGGATAGGCCGAAGCTTATCCAATCATTTTCTTATTGTATGGATAGGCCACAGTTTACTCATTCATCTACTAAAGGACTCTTGGTTGTTTGAGTTTTGTCAATTATGAATAAAGCTGCTATAAATATGTACTTGCAGATTTTTGTGTGAACCAACATTCTCCTAACAGTTGTGTAGATGTCTAAGAGTGTAATTACTAGATTGTATGGAAAGACTACAGTTAGTTCTGCAAGAAACTGCCAAACTGTCTTCCAAGGTGGCGCTAACATGCTGCATTCCCACCAGTGATGAATGAGCGTCCCTTCTGTATTCTCAACAGAAATTGGTATTGTCAGTGTTTGCATTTTAGCCATCCTAAGAGGTGTGTAAGTGGAAGGTCATTATTTCAATTTGAATTTCCCTAAATGACACATAAATTTCAGTGTCTTTTCATATTCCTACATGAATAATGCAAACAGATATGTTGTCCATTTTTTACACTGCATTGTTGGTTTTCTTCTTGTTGAAATTTAAGAGTTTCTTTTATATTTTAGATACAAGTCCTTTATCATATATAGATTTTTTTTTGGAAATATTTTCTCCCATTTGGTGACTTGCCTTTTCATTTTCTTAACATCGGCTTTCATAGAGCAAAAGTTTTAGTTTTAGTAATGTCCAACTTCTCTATTTTTTCTTTCATGGATCATACTTGGGAGCTGTGTCTAAAAACTCACAACCATCTCCAGTGTTACATGAATGTTTTCCTGTGTTTTGTTTCTAAAAATTTTATGACTTTGCCTTTCATATTTAGACTTATGACCTATTTTGAGTTAGCTTTGTGAAGCTGTAAGGTCTGTATCTAGTTTCATTATTTTGCACATGAATATCCAGTTGCTACAGAACCATTTCTTGAAAAGACCACCCTTTGGTCATTGAATTGCCTTTGTGTGTTTGTCTAAGATAAGTTGAGACTGTATTTCTATGGGTCTATTTCTAGGCTTTCTGTTCTTTTCTGTTGATATATGTGGCTTTTCTTTCTCAATAACAGGCTGTCTTGAATCCTGTCATTTTGTAGTAAATCTTGAAATCAGATAGTGTGTGCCTTTCAACTTGGTTCTTCTTTTACAGTTTTGTTTTGGCTGTTCTGTGTCATTTGCCTTTCTACATAAATGTTAGAATCATTTTGCTGGTATCTACTAAGTAGCTTGATAGGACTTTCTAAATTTATTAAATCTATAGGTTACATTGATAAGAATTGAAATCTTAACAATATTGACTCACCAATTCATTAAAACAATATGTCTCTCCATTTGTTTGCATATTTTTATTTTTTAATCCATTTTTGTAGATTTCCACATATAGGAAATCATAAGTATTCCATTTTGGAGACTGCTATTGTTTTCTTTAAATTTTACTTTCTAATTGGTCATTGCTGATATACAGGGAAGTATACAGGGAAGCAACTGACTTTTCTTTTTTGCATCTATTAAAAAGAAACCCCATATCCACTAGCAGTCTTTTCCCATTACCTCATCTCCCCATTCCGTGGCAACCCCTAATCTACATTTTATCTCTAAGGATTTGCCTAATCTGGACATTTGATATAAATTGAACTATACAATATGTGGTCTTTTGCATCAGGCTTTCTCACTTCACACAATGTTTCCAGCATTCATCCATGCTGTAGCATGTATCAAGACTTCATTCTTTTTTATTGACAAATAATATTCCATTCTATGAACAGGCCACCTTTTGTTTTTCCATCCACTTTTTGGTTACTAGGAATAATGCTTCTGTAAACATGTACAAGTGGAATTTTTTGTAATCCTGATGAAATTTTATTTTAATTAAAGCCCTGTATAATGTTGAAAGACAGAGTGTTTTAAACACCATCAGTTCCACTATGACAAAACCAACTGATTCCAAGAAGGAATCCAGGAATATGAGTTTGTCTGTTTTAATTGAGAGAATCATAGAGTTACCTGCAGTTGTAGGAAATAATAAAGATCCTTTGTATACTTTTCCCAGTTTCTTCCAATGGTAACATTTTGAAACTCTATAGTATATTGTTGCATCCAGGATATTGACATTTTTATCATCTGAAATAACAATAAGGGAATACAGCACTGTATAGAGTGGTTAGGGACAGAGAGAAGAGAAGGAAGGTGAACAGACGAGAGGAACCCACGTGGTGCTGGAGCTCTCCAGTATCTTACTAATGGTGGGTGTCACTAACAGGTGATAAAACTGTATAAAGTTAATATGCATACACCTGCTCTCCTCCACATAAACACACACACACAAGCAAATCTGAGTGAATCTGAATATGATTAGTGGATTATATCAATGTCCATATGCTGATCAGTGGTGAAGATCCCTCTCTCACGTAATACTAGTAACTTGTACCTTCTCTCTTTTTCTTTGTAAACCAGGCAGATGACTACGAACTGTCTTGATCATTTCAAAAACCAAACAGGTTTTGTTGATTTTTTCTACTGTTTTCCTGTTTTCAATATCCTTGATTTCTGTTCTAATTTTTACTGGGGGCTTTATGTTTACTTTCTTCTTCTTTCTCTAATTCGCCAAAGTGGAAACTTAATTTTTTATTTCATGTTTTTCTTCTTTACTAACATATGCATTTAATCTATTCATTTCCTTCAAGATACTGATATACGTTTCATATGTTTTCATAAGTTATATTCATTTTTATTGTACTCAAAATATTTTTCAATTTATCTTGAAATGTCTTTGACGTACAGATTATTTAGAAGTGTCTTGTTTCATTTCCAAATATTTGGGGATTTCCCAGCTATGTTTCTGTTATTTATTTCTAGTTAAATTTCACTGTGGTCGGAGAACACACCTTGTGTGATTTCTGTTTTACGTTTATGTGTTCAGGTGTGTCTGTGGCCAGAGTGTGGTCTATCTTGGTGAATGTTTCCTGTGAGCTTGAGAAGAATGTGTATTGTGCAATGGTTGGCTAAAGCATTCCATAAATGTCAATTAGATCCTGTTGGTTGATGGTGCTTTGCAGGTCATCTATATCTTTACTGATTTTCTGCCTGCTTCCTCTGTCAATTACTGAGACAAGTGTGCTAAAGTAGAGTTGGATGAGTCAATGTCTCCATGCAATTCTATCAGTTTTCACATCATGCATTTTGATGCGCTATCATTAGGTACATGCTATTAAGGACTGTTATGTCTTATTGAACAATTATAGTTTCTGATTCCCCTCTACTCCTAATAACTTTCCTTATTCTGAATTGTGCTTTGTTTGAGCTTAATATAGCTACTCTAGCTTTCTTTTTATTACTGTTAACACGTGTATCTTTCTCCATCTCTTTGCTTTTAACCCATTTGAGTCTTTATATTTGAAGAGGTTTTATTTTTAAGCAGCATGCTATTTGTTGTTTTTTTTTTAATCCACTCTAATAATATCTGTCTGTTAATTGCTGTGCTTAGACCATTCACATCTGAAGTAATTATTGGCTGGGTGTCGTGGCTCACACCTGTATGTTCAACACTTTGGGAAGCTGAGGTGGGAGGATCGCTTGAACTGACGAGTTCAAGACCAACCTGGGCAACATGGTGGGTCCCTGTCCCTACAAAAAAATACAAAAATTATCCAGGTGTGGCACATGCCTGTAGTCCCAGCTACTTGGGAAGCTGAGGTGGGAGGGTGGCTTGAGCCTGGGAGGTTGAGGCTGCAGTGAGTCGTAAGCGTGCCGCTGCACTCCAGCCTGGGTGACACAGTGAGACCCCTTTTCTAAAAAAAAAAAAATTATTGAACCATTGATTTATTTAGACTAATATCTGTTATCTTTTTAACTGTTTGCCTTTTGTTGTCTGTTTTTTTAACCTCTTTTTAGTCCCCTCTCATTTTAATTGAACCATTTACATGATTCCATTTCATCTCCTCTCTTAGTGTATTGCCTAACATTCTTTTAAACAATTTTTGTGGTCAGCCTACAGTTTACACTGTACAAAAAGCCTTATTTCTTGGTCATATTCCATGTCAGTTGCAGATCAGCTCTGGGTAAACTGCAGGTTGGCTGCAGCTCTGTGCCCATCTTTCTTATTCCAGGATTGAGGCTGAAGGAGCAGTCTCCAGTCCATGCTGCTCTCATGCTCAAGAAACATAGCAAGAAACAGGGAAACACACATGTAGCCCTTAGAGCTTCTGCTCAGATATGGCCAAGTCCAACGTCAGCAGGAAAGGGAACAACCTTCTGTCATGGGATGGCACTCAGCTCTCCCAGAAATTGGAGATCCCAGAAATCTCCAGATGGAGATGTAGAATCCTCTTACGGGGCAGGTAGAATAGATGCATGTACAGCCTGCACAGGCTCTAACAGAAATGGGGGTTAGTCGGTTGGCTCCCAGGAATGTAGGGTCAGGGCCTTGGCTCACGCTGTGGGCCAAACTCATGGTCCACTCAACAGGCAGGCCCATCAGCTCTGCTCTGCCCAGCACAGCAGCAGCAGCCTGCCACTGGCTCCATCATTGCAGGGCAGGGGAAGGTTCTTTTCTTTTCTCTTTCCTCTTATCCCAGGAGTATCTGTGCATTGAAGCGTATCTTGCTTCTCCATTGCCAGATGGTGAGACTGAACAAACAAAACAGATTTGAACTTGTAAAGTTTTCTTCAAGGCTAAAGAGTTTGAGGGCTGTTCTGATTGTGGTTCTCCTATCAAGTAGAAGTCCCTCACTGAAATCCACAGAAAATTCTGAAGTCAGTGCTCCTCAGTTCCTCAGTCTGCCATTGCCTCACCAACGCTGATGCTTCAGTGGATATGGGAGTCAGCTAGGGTGCTGGGAAGGAATATCAGTGACTCCAGAAGTTAGGAGAAAAGGAAAAAGAGGTCATCACAAAAGTCAAAGGAAGAGAGAGAGAAATGAAGACAAAGTCACCAGTCAATCCTTTCTCTCAATGCTCTGAGTATAGCACAGGGCCCCTTTCTGGGAGGTTGTGCAGTCCGAGACAGGGAGACTGGTGCACCCATCCATTCAGCACCGAATGCCTGTCATGGGGGCAGAGGAGCAGGAGCAGCAGCCTGGGCGTGCCGCTGCAGAGGGGTGGTTAACCACTCAGTGAGAGCTGCCTCCGTGAAATGATAGAAGAAAAAGCCAGACCATAGGAGTTTCCAGAGTGACAGGGTAGGGAGAAAGGGGCAACTCCACTGGGTAGACACAGAAAGACAACACCTGTGTCATCCGCCCTCCATGACCACCCTCCTGTCATCCGCCCTCCATGACCACCCTCCTGTCAGCCTCCACTGTCCCCACACCAACTCTATTGGTGAGACCGGCTCTGCCTTTGTTCAAACTCCCTTTCTGTCAGCCACAGTGTCACTTACACAGGGCTACAAATTCACATATACAAAAGCAAAGTGCTTGAGTGTGTTTGGGTCACTTTAATAAAATACCATAAACTGTGCAGTTTATAAACAATAGGAATATATTTTTCACAGTTCAACAGCCTCGGAAGTCCAACATCAAGGTGGACCTGATTCGGTGTCTGGTGAGAGTCCACTTCCTGGTTCACAGATGGTCCCCTCTGTGTCCTCACACGGCAGAATGGGAAAGCAGCTGCCTGGAGCCTTTCTTTTTTTTTTTTTGAACGAGTCTCGCTCTGTCACCAGGCGCGATCTCAGCTCACTGCAACCTCCACCTCCCAGGTTCAGGCGATTCTCCTGCCTCAGCCTCCCAAGTAGCTGGGACTACAGGCACACGCCACCAAGCCAAGGTAATTTTGTATTTTTAGTAGAGACAGGGCTTCACCTTGTTGGTCATGATGGTCTCCGTCTCTTGACCTCATGATCCACCCTCCTTGGTCTCCCAAAGTGCTGGGATTACAGGCGTGAGCCACCACGCCCAGCCTGGGTCTTTCTTCTGAGGGTACTAATCCCACTCAAGAGGGTTCCACCTACAAAACTTACCTCCCAAAGCCCCACCTCCAAATGCCAGCACACTGAAAATTAAAGCGTCAACACACCAATTTGGGGGAGACACAAACATTCGGAGCCCAGCACAGAGCTATGCCTCCTGCCCTGTAATTGAACTTAAATCCCTGACTTGCCTGGGATAGAGTGACACTTCGCTTCTACACAGCTGAGCTGCTTCAGAGCTTCTGGCTTGTCCATCATTTCCAGCTCAGTTACTGGGCCTGGGCCATACCCCCCGCCCCCCACCCACCCTGCAGCTTATGCCGTGCTGCCCATTGGCAGCCCAGCCTGTCCTCTGCTGGCCCCGTTCTCTCCACTGTGGCCCACACTGGTCTTGGGATTTTGCTGACACATGGTGCACAGCCTGCAAGGCCTCTATAGAAATGAGCTCCTTTGCCTTCCCCAAAACCTTCCAGGGACATAGGAATTTCTAAAGTGGTCTCCCACAGCAGACAGGGACCAAATAATGTTTCAGAGATGGTGCAGCCCTCCCAAGTCCCCTGCCTTCAGGCACCCTCTCCCACAGCAGCCTGAGCCACTCCCACTCTGACACCATTCACCTGATAGAGAGATTTCCTCTTAGCTCCCCACAACTCAGTTTCCCAGAACTCAGGCCACACCTCATGCAATCATCTGGCCTCTGCCCTCTGGCTCTCCGGCAGCCCTTTCAATCCACCCTCAACCCTGCTCAGAATGTCTTTCTCCATTTTCCTGCCAGAGACTTTCCCTCTGAGATCATGGTACCCTTGTCTGGCTCTCTAACCCAGAGGGGAGGCCCTCAGGATAGAAAGGAACAAACTCAATGGAGCAGAGAGAAAACACGCCTGTTTATTGCACAGCCATAACGGAAGTGCTGCCACTGACGGATCACCTGTCACACACTGGGGCTTTTAGCATCTCGTCCTATTTCCTCCATGGTGTGGTCAAGGTCGTGTCCAGGCAATCCTGAGTCCACCCTCCACGCACTGCGTTTATTCAGTCCTCCCGATGTCTTGCAGGATTCCTGTTGCTTCTGTTCCTCCTAGTTCGAGGTTGTTGTTTTTTCAAACCTTCGACACGTTGTTGTTTTTTCAAACCTTCGACACATGTCTAAATTCTGTTATGTGTAGGTTCCCTAAATTGCTGCGGGAAGAAAGCCGTGGCACTAGTTTCTAGGACAGTCTATTTGAGCCCAAAGTCAAATGTGGATTCTGGTTCTGCACCATAGAATAAGGTCCTGTCGTCCTGTAAACTTGCTGTGGCAGAGACACAAGCGTTCTGCAGGCAGAAGCAGGCATCTCCTTTGAGCTACCTGGGTGGGAGGTGGAAGAATCAGAGGCCCCTTCTTGAGAAAGACTGTGAGGCCTGCACGGGCCAGCCAGGCAGGGGAAGGGCTGCTGGGGTGGGGCCCCAAGTATTTCACCACCAGGCCTGTCTCCTTCTCGGGTTATTCACTTCATTATTTTAAATGTTAAAGATTTTACTTTCTTTAGTTTTGGATAGTGAATGCACTCTTTTTTCAAATATTAAACGATACAAAAAGATGTGATTAGAAAGAAGTTCACCCCACCGTGCTTCCTTACCCCTCCCTAGTTCCTATTTTCCCATATGTAGTTACATTTCTTCCCTGCTATATAAACTTTTTAAACTTTATTTTTATTTTTTTATTTTTTGAGATGGAGTCTCACTCTGCTGCCCAGGCTGGAATGCACTGGTGTAATCCCAGCTCACTGCAGCCTCTGACTCCTGGGTTCAAGCAATTCTCCTGCCTCAGCCTCCTGAGTAGCTGGGAGTACAGGCATGTGCCACCGCACCTAGCTAATTTCTTTTCATTTTCTGAGATGGAGTCTCGCTCTGTCGCCCAGGCTGGAGTGCAGTGATGTGATCTCGGCTCACTGCAGCCTCTGTCTCCTGGGTTCAAGCGATTCTCCTGCCTCAGCCTCTGGAGTACCTGGGATTACAGGCAACTGCCACCATGCCCAGCTAACTTTTTTATTTTTACTAGAGATGGCGTTTCACCATGTTGGCCAGGCTGGTCTCGAACTTCTGACCTCAAGTGATCTGCCCACCTCAGCCTCCTGAAGTGCTGGGATGACGGGCGTGAGCCACTGTGCCCAGCGGAGCTTACTTTTCCAGTCTATTTTCTCTCTCAGTCAGAGTGGGACGTTTCTATTGTCCTACCGTTGTGTGAGGATTCCCTCCTCTCTCCCCTTCATTCTGCTTTAAGACTCTCTAGCTTCGTTTTTCTTTTCATTTTTGGTTACTGTATTTTTCCAATAGAAAGTTCTAAAATTCCCCTTTGGTTCTTCTTTGTATCTTCCCTTTTTGGGTTTAGACTTTCTATTTGCTTGCTGAGACTTCCTATTTTTATCATTCGTTTCAAGTTTGTTCACAATTTCTCACCATTTTGTGATGACTGCTTTCCCGTCATTCTCAGATCACTATACCGTCTCTGTTAACTCATGTTCACATCTAATGGTATTTTCAATTCAGTCTGAGACCTGCCTGGTTCTTGGGGTGCTGGAGGATATGTTTATCGGAACTTGGGTGCTTGGGGTATGATGTTACAAGACTCTGGATGTGATGGTAGTTTGGGCCCCCACAAGGCTTCCTCGGGCACCGTGGGCTGGAGCCTTGTTTGCTGGTGATGGTGAAAGTCCTGAAGCTCTGCCGCCACCCTGTGGGGCGGAGGCTCCGCGCTGCCCCAGTGAGGGGGAGTCCATGCTCCCCGTGTGGTCTCCACTGACCCTGCAGGTGGGGGCCCTGTGACTGCCCAGGGGATGGCGGTGCTGGCTCCTAGCCCACCTGCACTTCACCCCCAGGCTCAAGATACGGTGACCTCATTACAGCCTGGCCAGTGGGATATCCAGACCCTACTCATTTTTTTTGGTTGTTGAAGTGGGGTTGGGGCTGAGTGACCACAGTTTTTTCTGTGGTGTTTGGATGCAGTTTCTGTCTTGCTAGGCTGCCCCATTCCCAGTGGTGCGGCTGGAAGGTGCAGGATTTTCTTGCAGCTTTTTTCCTCCATGTTCATTGATGTTCCTGGGTTGCCAGCTTTTCCATCATCCAGTCTTGGATGTACTTGGCACGAAGAAAACCCAGGGAACTCGCCCTGCATGCTTCCTCACATCCCGAGGTCCCCAGCCAGCCTGCCTTCTTCTCTCCACCTTTCGGAGTCTCCCTGTGTCTGCTTTATATCTAGTATCCGGGGTGTTAGTTGTACTTAATGGGAGGAATAGGGAAGAGAATGTCTGCTCCGTCTTCCAGAAGGGAACGTCCCTGGCAGGAGCTATTCGTGCAGTTCTGTGTTGAGTCTGGCTTTTTTTGTGTTTTTGTTGGTTGCTGTTGTTACCGTGGACATGTATTGCTCACACAGTTGTTCCACCCACCCCACCCCAAAAGTACCTCGGTGTATCAAAACATTTGCTGGTTTTCTCCTGGGCATAGTTCTATGCAAGGTCTCCCCTGGAAAATGAGAGTAAAGCCATCCTCTGTGGGGGATTTGCTGTTTGGAATTGAAGACATCCCTAGATATCCCCTTCCATCTTTAATTACAGCATTATAATTGAACATTTTAATTAAAAGCCAGCCTTGCTTAACAAGTGCTTCCCATGGCTGGATGTGAACAGCTCCACATCTGTGGCGAGCCTCCTTTCCTTCCCCAGCAGCTCCGACACCTGGCTTCACCGGCTTCACCTGCATGGCCTCCCGGGCTCAGACCCTCCTTCAGCACTCAGTCACATCAAGGCATTCGGAACTGTAAACTGCCGACCCGAATGAAGGAAAGCAGATGGCCTGAGCCCTCAAGCACAGCACCAGCAATGGAGCACCATGATGTGTGTGTGCGTGTCTGTGTGTGTGGTGTGAGGTTGTGTGTTTAAAAACTGTGGGCAGGTATAGAATTCTTGAAGCTAGTGTTTCCCACTGGCAGTGTTGCCTGTTGCCCCAGGGCCTTCCCCAAGGGCCCTCATGGCTCCCACTGTGGATGTAACTTTGTGCAAACAGAGCACAGTGGCCAACTGTAGACACAGCAGCAGAACTTTCTTGTGGAATGAGCCAAACTACTGAGCCCCTTCCAGGAGTTAGGGCTCGTAGCTAAATGCCTTAGAAAACAGGCCATGAAGAAGATGAGGTTCCATCCTCGAGGGGTTTGGTTTGGGAGGACTGTGTTCCCTCAATCCTCTCTCCTTGAGTTGTCCCTGTTCAGCTAGGTGTGCCTGAAATATAGGGACCCATTATGAGGCTATAATCTTGGGTCTCCTGTCAATTAATCTATAATTAAGGGCAGTTCCCATGTGTCGTCCGTGAAACAGTAACCATGATTGTTGATTTGCTTATAACATTATTTTGGGTACAGGGCCAGACATTTTACACACCTAATGCAGTTTGATCCATACGGAAACCTTGAAAAATCAGAAGTTTTTTACTTCCCATTTTACATACAAGGAAATTGGGATCCAAAGAGGATGACCTGTTCCTTGTCACGTGGCTGGTCAACCTCAGGTATGGTGGGTTCTAGGGCCAAACACTCTTTCCGCAACCATGAAACACTTCCTCTGCTTTTAGCTTTAGCATCTACCACTGTGCACAGCTTTGAGAAGACCTGCAATTAAAGGTCTGTTGGCCAGGACTGTGGAAACAGGCCCACAATTGAGGAAGAAGACATTTTTTCTAGAAGCAGCCATGCACCTCTCACAATGTCCTATTTCCCCTATAGATGAGCCATTTGACATGTTTCTTATTATATTAGTATTAATATTCATAAAATGATGCAAGTATGAAGATAAAGAAATAGAATAAAATAAAGGCTAACCATTTATTTCAGAAATAGTCACTATTCGTGACTATACCAGTTATCTATTAGGTTTAAAATTATACTTTAAAAAAATCCAAGAGCTAAAATAGCAGTCATTTTATGATATCTCACTACTTTGTGGGTCAGGGAATTGAATAGAGTTCATCTGGGAAATTCTTCTCTTCCATATGGGGCCACCCAACTTGACTTAATAGCACACAGGTAGCAACAGGGCTGACCTGTAGAACCCAAGGCTTCTTCAGCCACACGGCAGGGACAGCAGGAGGCTGACTTCAGTGGGCAGGGGGCCCTCTCCCTCTGCAGGTGGACTCGAGCCTCTCCAGCAGTTGAGTGGCACATCTCTCCTGGAGGAGGGCACCAGCATCCTGATGAACGTTGCCAGTTTCAAGTTATTCTCATGATAGTACACGACAGAATTCCTGAAATGTTAATGATGGGCTCCTATGTGTTGGTAGGAGCTGACTCTAGCACATTCCTGCTTCCAAGAGGCCCAGGGGAAGGGGTAATTCCTCATGAAGCTTGTGCCTGGAACTGGCATCATATCATTTCTGCTGGTCTCTATCGGTTAAAGCAGGCACAGGCCAGCTCAGATGTAAAGAGAAGAACCATAGACCCTCACATCTCAATAAGACGGATTTCAAACGATCCACAGCTATCTTGAATGCCTTGTGTGTATGTGTATGTTTATGTGTAAGGGTGTAAGCATGTGGATGAGAGTCTGTATGGGCTAGGGTTAGATGGCAAATACTATTTTGTAGCCTGTTTAATGTGTGACGAGCACGAATCTTTCCATGTCAGTAAGTATTCCTTTGTAGTATTACTTTGGATATGGCAATAGTATTTCACCATCTTGCTTGACTATAATTATGTATTCATTGGTTACATTTTTTCCAATTTCCTACTCTAGCAACATTGCAGTAATGAGAAAAACCTTGGCGTCATCCTGATTTCCTGTGAGAGACTGTTCCATCACCCCACCAGTCAATCTCTTTGCCTGTGCTCTTTGCTGACAGTTTGTCTCTCACAATAGACCCTAAAAACATCTTGGAACCATTCAGTGGCCTCCCTTGCAGCTAGAGAATGGACATGTGATGTAGTTCGGGCCGACGGGATGAACAGCTAAGTTGACCAAGACAGTCTAGGAAAGCTGCTCCTCCATGAAAATGAAAGTTCAGATCCTCAGGAAGAAACCACCTCTTCCTCTAACCTTTGGCTCTGGTTGTGTATAAAGTGCCACTTCGAACCCTAGCAGCCACCTTGCTGTCATGAGAGGGGGCAGGGGGTCTGCACGGAGGCCCACCTGAGCCATCCCGTGAGAGTGCCATGAAGCCCTGGAGTTGCCTACCCAAGGGCGTCTCTCTGGATAAAAACAGTCCATCTTTAGATAGAAATCAATTTCCATGTGTTCTATACTTGCATATTAGAGCATCCTAGTTTTTCTTAAATTCCTAGGTGAAGAAATAATAGGACAACAGAAAAGCATGTGAGATTTTAATCCTTATTGTTAATTCACTCTTTCCTTACAGGCTCATGAATATAAATTTTGCCGTATTTTTGCTTATGTAAAAAATGGGTGTCAATTTAATGGGCAAAATAATGGTGTCCCATTTACATTTGTATTTTTATTACAAAGCATTTGATGTGCTTATTAGGTATCTGTATTTCTTATGATAGGAATTAACCGTGCATATTCTTTATGCATATTTTTGTATTGAGGTGTTTATCTTTTTAATGATCACTCAGACCTCTTTAGGTTTGGAGAAGAGTAACCCAGTTCTATTTGATTGAAATTTTTTCCGGAGTTAAACTTTGGTTCTTAATTTTGTTTATAGTAATTTTTATGTGTGAATGTTGAAAATGTTTGCATAATCAAATCAGCCCTTTCCTTCTAGTTTCTACTTCAGAAGTCCCTCTCCCAAGATTATGGAAATATTCACTTCTGTGTTTTTTTAATACATCTATGATTATAATCTATTAAAGATGCAAGCCTTTAATCCCCCCGGAATTTATGCTGGTGCGCACCTAGCTTCACTTTCTTTCCGAGCTGTTCAGCAGTGCTGTCAAGGCCCCTTGAGTTTTGTAATATATCCTTTCTCCACTTAGGACCTGCCTCACACTGTGTGGATTGCTCCTGCTCCTGCTTCCAGCCATTTATTGACTTTTTCACATTATCAAACCGGTTATGAGATTAGCGACGAACCACGGCCAATGTTGATGAAAACGGCCTGCTGAAATTGTAAATGTCTAACCGTTCCCCACTGGGAAACAAAAGGACTCTACTGCATCAGTGTGTGTGTTTCTAAAGTGTAGCCTGCCCGTACCTGGGTGGTGACGTTGCCTTGTAGTACCAGATGGCATTTTCTTTATTGACTGTGGTGATCCTTGACCTCAGTCATAAGAAATGGATAGGGAATTATAAAAACATATCCATATTTCACGAGGAGATGAGAAGTCAACACTCTTCCCTGTGTTCACCTGTTCCTGTCCCAAACACACACCTCTGCCTGTCCTTTTCCCAGATGTCGTGGAGTTCAGGATTGAGGTATGGACCAGTAACTGTAGAAACAGGCTGTTGAAAAGAAGAAAATATCGACTATCTCCTCTTAAAGGAGGTACTTTAAAGCAATGAAACAAGTCACTTCTAACGAAAATACTTTTTGTGTGTGTGAGATGGAGTCTCGCCCTGTCGCGAGACTGGAGTGTGATCTTGGCTCACTGCAATCTCCACCTCCCAGGTACAAGCGATTCTCCTGCCTCAGCCTCCTGAGTAGCTGGGACTACAGGCGCATGCCACCATGCCTAGCTAATTTTTGTGTTTTTCATAGAGACGGGGCTTTACCATGTTGACCAGGATGGTCTTGATCCCTTGACCTTGCCATCTGCCCACCTTGGCCTCCCAAAGTGCTGGGATTACAGGCGTGAGCCGCCACGCCCGGCCAACTAAAATACTTTTATGTACAGATCCCGTGTTCCAATAACATACCTTACTCTGTGTTGATGAAGGATATGAATTTGCACTCTCATTTGCTAAACAGTGAATGAATTAATGGACCATTTAGGTTGAGAAAAGTGTCTCATGTTCTGTGGTCTGGCGTGGACTCCATTGCACATAAAGGGAAAAGGACTCTCTCCATGCTGAGATCTTATATTGTTTTGTTTTCTACAGAGTTGGATATTACCTGTTCGACATGTAAGCTTCTGTGCTTCATGGTGTTTTGGTGACATCCAGTCATATAGTGTAATGTAGTGTAGTGTAGTGTAGTGAAATTCATCCAGTGTAATGTAGTGTGGTATAGCGAAACATGTTTTAAGTAATGGTAAAAAGTCATCAAATGTGAAAAATGTAGGAAATACCGATCTTTCATAAAATTTACCTATTAATCACTTGAGATATAGTTTAAGATAAAGTCACTAAAGTTTTTTAGCCTTTGTCTTTTCTTGCCCTTATCAAATCTCCTCTGTGTAGTTTAACACAAGTGCCTCCATGCAAGTGCAATGCCTAGAGGTAGCCACGAGGAGGGTCACA